>NW_015166429.1:537570-544959 GCF_001447785.1 Gekko japonicus | reverse complement strand
CCCACGCCGCCTCGCGCTGCACCCGACGGCAACACAGCCAGACCCTCCACCTTTATCGTGTGGGGGCGGCAACCTGAAGGGACCCGAAGCTCTCTGGCGCTTTCTCAAGCCGCCCCAGTCAACCGCCGCCACACGAAACATCTCCTTCCCTCTTTGGCCCGCTCCGCCTCACACGGCAGCGGCATCCGAGTCTTTCCTTCTTTCTCCTCCTCCCGGACAGGCGAAACCAACTGCCACTTCTCTCCCCGGCTGCTCCCCCCACCCCTTCTGTCTAGATTGGAGGAAACTGGAGCGGTCTGGAGGGCACGTCCCCCCGCGCGCTGCCCTCATAATACTGCGGAGGGAAGGGCGGGTAGGTAGGAGAGAGGTAGTTTTGCGCGTGCGCATCCCCTCTGTAGTTTCCTGCCTTGTTTTGTGCGTGTACGGTGGAGGTTAGCGTGACTCGCGGTTAAAAGAGGAACACGCTTGCTTGGATTTAATGACTGATTCAAATGGTGGCTTGAGAGGATTCTGCTTTCTAGGCAACGTGTCAGGTATTCAAAAGCATCAGGTTTGGTAAAGCTAACTTAGCAGCGTTCCGTCATTAGGATTAGGGAAGACCCTTTCCCTCACCAAAGTACGCGCGGTCTCTACACCACAGTCCCTGGCCTAAACTCACTGAAAATGTCGAGACAGTGTGTGACTGCAATAAAGAAGGTCAGTGCTATGCTGGGGATTATTAGGAAGGGTATTGAAAACAGATCAGCCAATATCATAATGCCCCTATATAAATCAATGGTGAGACCTCATTTGGAATACTGTGTGCAGTTCTGGTCACCACACCTTAAAAAGGATATTATAGCTTTGGAAAAAGTGCAGAAAAGGGCAACTCGAATGATAAAAGGGTTGGAACACTTCCCCTTGGAAAGAGGTACTTTTCTTCCTTTCTCACAATACAAGAACTTTTTAAACTATAGTCCGGCCCTCCAACGGTCTGAGGGACAGTGAACATGAAAGATAAGTTTCTGGCAATGGCAGACACCTTAACACATCCTTAACAATACTGTGAAAGGTAAGTAATATTTCTGTAAGACAGAACCAGTAGATGTTGCTTTTCCTCACTGATTTTGCACTTCTGATTCAAGATCGCAGAGTGCAGGGGGTTGGACTAGATGACTTTCCCTTCCAACTCTAGCATTGTATGATTCTATGATCACAATTCTCTGGACAATCAGAATCCACCAACACAAGCAGTTTTCAGACAGCACATAATACATCCAACCAGTGGCATACCAAGGGTGTTGGTGGATAGCAAAAAGTGCTCTAGGATTGGCTAGACTTCTCTTTCTCCAAGACTGAAGTTAACTTGCTTAACAGATCGTGCAACCAAGCCAGCACACTGATAGCTGCAACAGTAATTGCTAGCCTGCAGGTCATTTTCTCCAATAGTCTAGCCTTTCTCACTTCCTTTCCTTGCACCCAGCTCAGCCAGATCTTGCAAAGCAGTAGTTAGGCTGTTGCAGGAAGATAAAACAACCTTTCCTTCTCCTAATTTCTCTCCCTCTTTCCACATTTCTCATTCATTTCTGTCTCCCCTCACCTAATGTTTCCATACCTCCCCCTTTATTTTAACTTCTTGGTCTTAAGACTTTCTCATCCCTATCCTGCTTGGTGACAGAATGTATTTTAAGGGTAGTATAGTAGCAAACCTTTGTTAATATTATGAACAGAAGACACAGGGTTTGCTGGGCACTGTACATTGCACTGGTTCTGTTGTGCTTCCAAACCACCCCCCTTGCTTGGACTGTAACTCTGTGCATGACATCAGCTGGCATTGCCACAATGGCACTGGGTTTGCTGGGCACTCTGTGATGGCACTGGTACTGCTGGGTACTCTGTACATTGTACTGGTTTTGCTGGTCTTGCAAAAATGCCACCCCTTCAGTTTCTGGTTTGACTTTAGTCGTTTGAAACAATGGAGGATGGAGGAACCTTCTTTGGGGGGTAGTGTTTTCCTTAACATCCAGTCTGGTGAAACGTATGATCACTAAAAGTTCAGCTAAAGGAGTGGATGTCTGAAGAGTCTGATTCAAAGTCTGCCAGACAGGTCCACCTTTTGAATAAAGGGAGAGACTCCTGGTCTTAGCTGTGTTAAACATAACCTAAGAAAGAATTCCATCTAAGAATTCAAAGTCTAGTGTCAGCTAAAGCTGAAGTACATTTTCACACAAACACCAAGAATTGGGGTTTGATATTTTGGCATTCAGGCCAAAACGAATTCTATTATATTTTCAGGGAAGAAATAAAAGTCCTGTCCTGTTATACAGGGAATTGGCACTGAGGCAGTCCCTGGTCTGTGGTGAAAGAAGAAGAAGAAGAAGAAGAAGAAGAAGAAGAAGAAGAAGAAGAAGAAGAAGAAGAAGAAGAAGAAGAAGAAGAAGAAGAAGAAGAAGAAGAAAAGACTGGATTTATACCCTGCCCTTCACTACCCAAAGGTGTCTCAGAGCAGCTTATAAACTCCTTTCCCTTCCCCTCCCCACAACAGACACCCTGTGAGGTAGGTAGGGCTGAGAGAGCTCTGACAGAAACTGCTCTTTTTTCCAAGAACAGCTCTTATCAGAACTATGGCTTGCCCAAGGTCATCCAGCCAGGTGCCAGTGGAGTAGTGGGGAATCAAACCCGGTTCTCCCAGATTGTAGTCTGCACACTTAACCACTACACAAAGCTGGTTTTAGACTACTCAGGAGAAAGAAGACACATTGTGATTTCAGAAAAGGGGAAAGAATTTGATATACTAAGACTGACCTTTCCAGAAAACCTGAACAGTTATTAGGAAACTATATGCAGAAACATTGTAACTGAAACTTAAGTACTCAGTCAACCATCTCTCACTGAAAAGAACCAAGATTTGTAAAAAAATAATAATAATAACCTGCTACAACACCGTCTTCTCTGTCAACTGAAAAATATACTGTTTTGCCAACAATGTTTACTTCAGCCTTTCCAATTCCTGACTACCCATACCATCCCTGCCTATTAAATAAAACCTTTATTATTGTTCACTGTACACAGTCTCCAGTGCCATTTCAAGTGATCAAAAAAGAGGGCTCCTGTTTTCTCCTGAGAAGTTCCTGGGCTGGGCAAAAGTCAAATCAGATTCTGTCACAGGGTGGGAAAGTCCGATTTATAAAGCCGCAAACATTATCACCCTACTGGGGGGTCAGCTCAGTACCTGAAGGGAACTAAGAATTTTGGTGGGAAAAATCTGCCTCACAGGGAAGAAGCAGCAGAGGTGCATCATAGCAGGCAATGGCAAACTACCTCCAAATATCTCTTGCTTTTAAAACCCTACGGGGTTGCCATAAGTCAGCTGTGGCTTGACAGCAACAACAAAAAATAGAGGAGGGGAATGTAAAAAAAAAAAAATCAACCCTGGTCACCAAATAGGCTTGATATGCCACGTCATCCTACCCATTAGAGTAAGAGATTCAGAGTTATCTAGTTATGCAGCATTGGTCTAGGAAAGGAAACGTGGGTCTCAGTCAGTGTTCCCTCTAAGCTGAGTTAGTGTGAGCTAGCTTATAGTTTTTTAGCCTCTGGCTCACACATTTTTGTCTTAGCTCAGGAAGGATGGCTCCACAGCAAACTAATTTATGCAGAAGCCAAATCGCTCGCTCACAACTTTAATGCCAGTAGCGCACAAAGTAGAATTTTTTGCTCACAAGATTCCACAGCTTAGAGGGAGCATTGGTCTCAGTAACAAGCTAAATGGATTTTTATTGGATAGGTATAGAAATATGCTTGGAACTGAGGATGCACCATTGGATATTGCAACTGATTGCACCTTTAATTTCGTTGTACTGTGTACAATGACAATAAAGTATATTATTATTATTATTATTATTATTATTATTATTATTATTATTATTATTATTATTATTGGCCCACACCAAAATCCAGTGATGTGTGATTGCCATAGGCTGCACCTACACACTACTGGATATTGCCTATCATTATAGTAAAGTAATTGTTCACAAATGGATTATCCTATGAATGAACGAATCCAGTTGTGAACAACTGCTACCAGTGCAACAAAAAAAATAACATCCAGTGATGTGTTGCAATGTTTTGGGGAACAGCCACACAATTTTGTCCTCTGATTATCCAGTTTGTAGGTTTTCCCCATCCTTAGCATACTCCTTCTCTAACCTAGTTTTACTGCAGCCTTTTCTAAAAGAACCCAGTCCACATGCATTAGCACATTGTCTGGACAGGACCCCCCCCCCATCAGCCCCTCATGGTCACTATTCTGCCTGCTGCACTAATGAATGACATTTTGATTGCTCTCCCCCTCTCCCAAATTAATTTTTGTAGTGCTATAACACTATAGCAATTAATGGGTTTTTAAAAAAATCCCTACAGTGGTACAGCAGGGAAAATGGTGGCTGATGGAGGAAAAGTGTACAAAAAAAATCCTTTATGAAGCTTCACTGCCAGTGCAGAGAACTGTGAACTGACAGCAGTAATGAACGCAGAACAGAGAATCCTCACTGTGCTGTAAATATAAGGAGACACACAGAAGCATATGCAAGTGCTACAAGGTCAGCCTCACCTGCATTGCTCTTTGCCACTGCAAAGGAAACTATCAGGAACTGCTTGTCTAATGGAAGTGACATTGCATACTTCACAAAGTGAACGTTATGCCATAAATGAAACAAACAGCTGGGTGTCTAATTGAATGTTTATCCATTAGGCAGATAATGATCATCATGTTCATGTCCCATCACACCATACAACATCAATTTGTACACATCACCACAAAATTTATTTGAGGGTTAAGGTTGTTTGGTGCTAATGTTAGACAAGTGATGAATCAAACATGGTTTTTCAGATATGCTTTCCAACATAGTTTAACAATGCTTTCCTGTTGGAAACTATGTTGATGTGATTTATTCTCTGTCTTCATATTAAAATTGGAAACATGTCGATGCCCTGTTTTTTTGTTTGCTATCTATGCACATTCATTTTTCATATTTGTCACTGAATGGTTTCGGGACTTTGCAATCACCAGTGGTCCATTGGTTTTATGTAGCTAGAATTTATAACTGGAGAATGTGGAAAAACTGAAACCCCCCTCATTTCAAAACAGAGGTAGATATGAGTGGTCCATATCGGGAAATGGTGGGGCATTATCACTGAACATCCTGTACAATGATTTAACCCCAAATGCACCATTTAGGGCTGCAAACTCTGGCTGGAGAAATTCCTGGTGATTTGAAGGTGGAGCTGGAGAGAGCAGAGTTAGGGGAGGTAGCTCCGCTCCCCACGGAGGTTGGCAAACCGAACCATCTTGGGTACACCACACCACTGTGTTGAGAAAATAACATGGGATGAGAGTGGATTGACTCCCCTTCTCCAGCTCTAATCCAAATTGTGCCCCTCACCAAACTTGTATTCCATTAAAAATGCATTGGGTTTGTTTCTCTCATAGAACATGTAATTCAGCCCTTATTTATACTGAATACCAAGAAAATGCAACACTAGATAACAACCAGTCTCTCAAATAGGGATACGGTGTGCATACAAACATCCCCCAATTGAGACGTGAGGCTGTAATCTTTCAGACAGCCGCTTAAACCTCATTGACTTTAGTTAGATTTAAACAGCCGAGCTGTGCCCAGAACTGCAGCCTCAAACACTATAATGTATCTATAGGACTATAACAGTTTCTTATACCAGAAACCTGTGGTTGTTGTTCAGTCGCACAGTCGAGTCTGACTATTTGCGACCCCATGCACCACATCACGCCAGGCCCTCCTGTCTTCCATTGTCCTCTGGAGTTTGCTTACTTTCATGTTCATTGCATCTATGACACTGTCTAATCATCTCATCCTTTGCCGTCCCCGTCTTCTTTTACCTTCAGTCTTTCCAAGCATCACAGTCTTCACCAGTGAGTGCTCCCTTCTCATCTGGTGGCCAAAGTATTTGAGCTTCAGCTTCAGTATCTGGCCTTCCAGGGAACAGTCATGGTTGATTTCTTTTAGGATTGACTGATTTGATCTCCTTGCAGTCCAAGGGACTCTCAAGAATCTTCTCCAGCACCATAATTCAAAAGCATCTATTCTTTGTCGTTCAGCCATCCTTATGATACAACTCTCACAGTCATACATTACTACTGGGAATACCACTGCTTTGACCATACAGACTTTTGTTGGCAGGGTGATGTCTCTACTTTTTATTATGCTGTCTAGGTTTCCCATCGCTTTCCTCCCAAGTAGCAGCCATCTTTTAATTTCATGGCTGCAGTCACCATCTGCAGTGATCTTGGATCCCAGGAATGTGATTTCTGTCACTGCTTTCATGTAAAGTAAAGGTAAAGGTTTCCCTTGCTCGAAAGCCAGTCAAATCCGACTCTAGGGATACGGTGCTCATCTCCGTTAGCAAGCCAAAGAGTTAGCGCTGTCCAAAGACATTTCTGTGGTCATGTGGCTGGCATGACTAAACTCCAAGGCACACAGAACGCTGTTACCTTCCCACCGAAGTGGTACCTATTTATCTACTTGCAATTTCTTGCTTTCGAACTGCTAGGCTGACAGGAGCTGGAACCAGAGACGGTAGCCCACTCTGTCATGCAGCACTCGGGTCTTGAACTGCCGAATTACTGACCTTCAGATCTGCAGTTCAGCGTCTTAACCACTTGAGCCACCACAGCCCCTCCTGCTTCCATGACTTACATTCTATTTGCCAAGGAGTGATGGGGTCGGATGTCATGATCTTAGATTTTTTGATGTTGAATTTCAAACCAAGTTTTGCGCTCTCCTCTTACACCCTGAGTAATAGGCTCTTTAGGTCCTCTTCACTTTCTGCCATTAGAGAGGTATCGTCTGCATATCTGAGATTGTTGATGTTTTCCCCAGCAATCTTAATTCCCGCTTGTGATTCATCCAGGCCAGTCTTTTGCATGATGTACTCTGCATATAAATTAAATAAGCAGGGTGACAATATACATCCTTGTCATACTCCTTTTCCTATGCTAAACCAATCAGTTGTTCCATATCCGGTTCTAACTGATGCTTCTTTACCCTTATACAGGTTTCTCAGGAGACATGTGAGGAGGTCTGGTACTCCCATCCCTTTAAGGACTTAACATAGTTTGTTGTGATCCACACAATCAAAGGCTTTAGCGTAGTCAATGAAGCAGAAGTAGATGTTTTTCTGGTACTCCCTTGCTTTCTCCATAATCCAGCGAATGTTGGCAATTTGATCTCTAGTTCCTCTACCTCTTCAAAACCCAGCTTGTACTTCTGGAAGTTCTCTATCCATGTACTGTTGAAGCCTAGCTTGTAGGATCTTGAGCATGACCTTGCTAGCATGTGATATGAGTGCAATTGTGTGATAGTTTGAACATTC
>NW_015166429.1:473540-536643 GCF_001447785.1 Gekko japonicus | reverse complement strand
GGGAGTGCGAGGAAGCCCCGCCAAGGCCCTCCCTGGCCCCAGGCAGGCAGGGGTGGGGAGAGGCGGGGAGGAAGGAACTTACTGTCCCTCTTCTCCTGCCTCCTCCTGGCTGAATGAGGGCCGGAAGCGGGGCGGCCGGAAGCGGGGGGCAGGGCTTCGTCATGTGCCCTCACCCGGGGGAACTGCGATCCCCCGCTTTCCCCCCCCCGAAATGACCTCTGGTTAAGATATCTGCATACTATCAATTGTCTCAATAAACTTTACTTCTTTGAATGAGAGCTGTTGGGAACTGATTGCTGCAGGAGTCTGACACACAGTCAGCTCCAGGTCTTGTTTTTACTGACTGTATAGGGCTTCTCCATCTTTGACTGCAAATGAAATTATCAATCTGATTTCAGTGTTGCCCATCTGGTGATGTCCATGTGTAGAGTTGCCCCTTAGGTTGTTGGAAGAGGGTGTTCACTATGACCAGTCTCTTGACAAAACAGCCTTTGCCCGGCTTCATTTTGTTCTCCAAGGCCAAACTTGCACGTTATTCCAGTTACCTTTTGACTTCCTACTTTAGCATTCCAGTCACCTATGGTGATGATGACATCTTTTTTTTGGTGTTAGTTCTAGGAGGTGTTGCAGGTCTTCACAGGGGTTATTTCATAGAAATAGAGGTGCAGGAGCTCATTTGCATAACTCATTTACATATGCCACACACCCTGACAAAGGTCAGGCATGCAAGCATGTCGGGGTTTCCTGCCTGATTGCGCAGAGAACCCAGGCATGTTTAGAATGCCTTTTTCTCCCTTCTCCATCTTGGGAAGGGAAAGAAAGGCATTTAAATCCCCCCCGCAAAAGCAGAGAGGGGGAAGGGCAGGCTCAGGGAGGCAGACATGCCTGGGTTCCCTGCCTGATGTTCTCCAGGTGCCCCGTGGCTACGGTGCACCTAGGGATCATTGGGCAGGGAACTCAGGCATTTAAATCCCTCCCGTTCCCCCGAATCTCTCTGCAGAAGTGGAGAGGCTCAGAGGGAGGTGGGCATGTCTGCCCGCCCCCTCTTCCCTTCTCCAACCAGCCTGCCGCGGCAGGCTGGCTGGAGAAGGAAAAGGGCAGGCAGGGAGGCAGACATGCCTGGGTTCCCTGGGGGGCCCCGAGAGAACATCAGGCAGGGAACCCAGGCATTTAACCCCCCCCCCGTTCCCCCGAATCTCTCTGCAGAAGTGGAGAGGCTCAGGGGGAAGGGGGGCATGTCTGCCTGCCCCCTCTTCCCTTCCCTGGAGAAGGGGGGGCGGACAGGGAGGCAGACATGCCTGGGTTCCCTGCCCAATGTTCTCCAGGTGCCCTGCACCTCTCCGCCATGCTCCGGCAGGAAATGACCCCTGGGTCTTCATAGAACTGGTCCACTTCAGCCCCTTCTGTTTCAGTGGTTGGGGCATAGACTTGGATTACTGTGATGTTGAATGGTTTGCCTTGGATTCGGACTGAGATAATTCTGTCATTTTTGAGATTGTATCCCATTACTGCCTGTCGCACTCTCTTGTTGACTATAAAGTCCACACCATTTTTTCTATGGGATTCTTGTCTACAGTAGTAGATATAATGGTCTTCTGGGTTAAATTTACCTATTCCCATCCACTTTAGTTCACTGATTCCCAAAATGTCGATGTTCAGTCTTGCCATCTCAATTTTTTACCACATCCAACTTACCTTGATTCATAGATCTTACATTCCAGGTTCCTATGCAGCATTGTTCTTTGCAGCATTGGACTTTCCTTTCACCATCAGATGCATCCACAGCTGAGCATCCTTTTGGCTTTGGCCCAGCCACTTCATTCTTTCTGGGGTTACTTGTACTTGCCCTCTGCTCTTCCCCAGTAACATATTGGACACCTTCTGACCTGAGGGGCTCATCTTCTGGCGTCATATCTTTTAGCCTTTTGTTACTGTCCATGGGGTTTTCTTGGCAAAGATACTGGAGTGGGTTGCCATTTCCTTCTCCAGTGGAACATGTTTTGTTTGAGTTCTCCGCAGTGGCCTGTCCATCCTGGGTGGCCCTCCACGGCATAGCCCGCAGCCTCATCGAACCACGCAAGCCCCCTCGCCATGTCAAGGCAGTGATCCATGAGACAACCTACTGACCAACAAACATACCTATATGCCTCCAGCTACCATCCTAAACATACCAAACGATCCATTGTATACAGCCAGGCTCTATGCTACAGCCACATCTGTTCCAATCCTAGAGACAGAGGTTCTCACCTGAGGGATCTATAGCAAACCTTTTTGGAACTAAAGTATCCACCTGATGAAGTCAAGAAACAGATTAACAAAGCCAGAATGGTACTCAGAGAAAACCTGTTGTGAGACAGGCCAAAAGAGACAATAACAGAACACCACTAGTGGTCACATACAGTTCTCAACTCAAAACAGTTCAATTCATCATCAGTGACTTACAACCTCTACTGGATAATGACAGCTGTTTCACAAGTACTGGGGGGCAAAACCTTTCTTGCACACAGACAGCCCCCTCCCATCTCAAACAACCCCTCACCCACAGTGATACAACATCTAATTTGAACATGGACACTGATACCAGAGGTTGCAATAAACTCAGATGCCAACTTTGCTGCCACATACACTCAGACAGCACAATCACTAGACCTAACAACATCAGCTGCACCATTTCAGGCTTATTCACTTGCTCATCTTCTAACATTGCTTGTGCCATTAAATGTCAGCAATAGCCTTCAGTTCTCTACATAGAGCAAACATTTCAAGCCCTACGCCAAAGGATAAATGGATGCAAATCTGACATCAAGAACCACAAAACTGAGAAACCTGTAGGAGAACATTTCAGCCTCTGAGGGTACTCAGTGGGGGACCTCAAAGTAGCTGTTTTATTGCAAAGGAGTTTAAGAAACAGACTGAAATAGAAGAGTGCTAAATTACAAGTTATTACAATACTCAGGACAATAGAACCCCCAGGGCTTAACAGAGATATTGGCTTCTTACCTCACTACGCATGCTAAGTCACTTAGTTCTCGCTTATACCCAGAATTAAACTTTGTTGGTCTTAAAGCTGCCACTGGACTCAAACTTAGTCCTCACATTTTGTTAACTCCTTATGCCAATTTCTTGCCCTTATGCATTATTCCAGTCTTATTCCAAATGTATTATTCCAATCTTAGCTGTATTTATTTTTCAGTCATCTTGACTGTAATTGGTTCTTGGCAACTACCCCCCCCCCATGTAATATTTGATGAAATCTGTTTTAGTGTACCTAAGAAGTGCGCATCTATGCATGCTCAGTTCTGGCTTATACCCAGAATTGAACTTTGTTGGTTTTGGAGGTACCACTGGACTCAAACTCAGCTCTCACATCTGTTTGTTAACTCTTGTATTTATATGCTATTCACAAATCTTACCAACTGCTTTAATCCAATCTCAGCTATAATTGCCCAGTAACTTATGCATCTTGACTCTAACTAGCCCTTCCTGGCAACTAACCCCTCCCCACTATATGTAATGGTTGAAGAAATTCTGTTTCACTGTATCTGAAGAAGCATCTGTGCACACAAAATCTTATACTTTAAATAAAACTTTGTTGGTCTTAAAGGTGCCACTGAACTCAAACTTTGTTCTGCTGCTTCAGACCTACATGGCTGCCCACCTGAGTCTATCTTATATTTACGTTATTTAGAAAGAAATCCCATTTATTTTCAGAACTGCAGGCTAAACTTGTATTGAAGGAGGTGACCAATCAAATTGTTTTAGAAATGCCAAAAAGGGAGCAAAACGAAGCCAGTCTTCTTAGAAATAAGTCATATATTATTCAGGAGGGCTGACTCCCAGGAAAGTGCATTTAGGATTACAGCTGTTAATAGGGGTCATTTCGTAGAAAAAGAGCTGCAGGAGCTCATTATCATAACTTATTATCATATGCCACACCCCCTGACATAAATAATAAATAAATCTTCCAATTTATTAATCGCTCAATCCTGCAGAACTTGCTGGCTCTGAGCGATTTACAGTTACTCCACTACACACGGGACTAACAATGATTCAAGGGGTAAGGGAGGACAACATATAATCTTTAAATCACATACGTTCGAAGCCGACAGGGAGTTTTGTTCAGCTGTAAGGTAAGACGTGTTCCAACTGCATTTTTCCCTCGGCGTGGCTTGATGTCATCAGCTTTCTCCGGACTGCTTCAAGTTGCAGCGCAGCACTGCCACTGCCTGGCCGGACCGCCCATTACAGGCTTCCTTGATGCCGAAGAGTTCTTTCTAGGCTTTTCAGTCTTACGCGATGGACATTCCATTCGTCGGCTAACACCTCCCCCACTGGGGGGTTTAGTGTGCCCACCCTCTCTAAGGAGTGGTACCCATTTTATCTACTCACCGAAGCTTTCGAACCGCTGGGTGGATGGTGAGCTGGGGACAAGGCTGGTAGCTCACACCAGCACGGGTCTAGAATGACAGCAGTTCTGTTCAGTTCAGATGTTACTGTAACCAGAGCGGAAGCTCACAGGTTCAATCCCTGGCATTTCCACTTAAAATGATCAGGAAATAGAATTCTGCCTGATACCCTGAAGAGGTGCTATCGGTCAGAATAGACAGTGCTGAACTTGATAGACCAATGGCATAGCTCAAGATTAGATAGCTTCAGGTGTTCATGACTTGAAAGTGCATGACAGAAAGTGTGTTTGAACTGTCTAAAAAAACACAGCAAGGCAGGAAATATGTGCAAGATATGCTGTTCCTCCCTTCCTCTCTCCATAGATTCATGGAAGATAAGTCTATTAATGGCTACTAGCCATGGTGACTGAAGGGAACCTCCACATTCAGAGGCTCTGTGCCTCTGAGCCAGGAAGCAACATTTGGGACGAGCCTCAGTATTTATGCCTCGTTGCTGGCTGTCCAGAGGATCTGGTTGGCCACTGTGTGAGACAGGATGCTGGACTAGGGCCCCGGTCACATGGGAGGTTTAGGCCCGGAAGAGGGACAGATCGGGGGCGCAGCAAATGGGCGTGATCACACCGCAACATCTGGGAAGCGGCGCGCACCCGTCCCCAATCCGGCCCTTCAGGCCGAAAATGCGCATGAAAAAAGAACCTGCAAAAGAGCAGGACTTACCTGAAATGCCGCAGCAAGCGCGGCCATGGGATTGCCGGCGCGCCCGTCTTCAGAAGCATTCGAGGCTCCTGGCCGAACTGCGCATACACACACATGCGCAGCCAGCTGCTTCGTTCTCCCTTCAGTGGCTTCCCCTCTGGCATCTGATCATGCTGGGGAGCAACTGCACGGCGGCTCAGGGGATCTGTCTGATCCCGCTGCCGTGTGTCTCTTTTGGTGCGGCTCTAAAAAGCTGCACTTTGGCCGTGCTCCCCCCTCCCCGTGTGGCAGGGGCCTAGATTGACCATTGGTCTGATCCAGCAGAGGTCTTCTTATGTTCTCATGCTTCCAAATTTCACCCAAAGTGGAAAGGATGTACATGTCTCACATAAAGAAATGTGCATTCTTCTAAAGCAGGCAGAAAGTGTATCTCCCTGCAAAGAAGTTTTCTGAAGAAGTGAGCAGTGACACATGGAACCTCCTACCCTGCCACCAATTTTGTTACTTTTTAAGGTGCTACTGAACTCTTGCTCTTTTCTACTGCTGTAAACAGATTTACACGGCTACCCATCTTGATCTATCTCCTTGCAAAGAATATGTCCATGTCCGTTCACTGCATAAGACCTAAAAGCATAAAGAAAAGAAACTCTACCCATTTTTTTTGGGGGGGGGGAATGACTTGGGGGCATGACAAAGGTGTAAAATTATGCATGGAGTGGAGAAAGTGATCTGAGGAAACTTTTCCCCCCTCCCATAAGACTTGAGCTTGGGGGCACTCAATGAAATTGATAGGCAGAAAATTCTGAATGGATAAAATTATTCTTAACTCGACACATAAGTAAATGGTGGAATTCACTGCCAATGGATGTAGCAACGAGCACTAGCATAGATGGCTTTAACAAGGGATTTGACAGATTCATGGGTCCATCATGGTGACCAAAGGCAGCCTTCGCATTCTGAAGCATTAGACTGCTGACTAACAATGCTGCGAGGTAACATTGGGGAAGGCCTTCACCTCTATGTTTGTTGACCATCCAATGCAACTGGATGGCTACTGTGTGATAGAGAATGATGAACTGCAGGGTAGCTGCTGGAGCCTCTCCTCAAGATACCAACCAAGATTGAAGAACATTGGACCAGGGGGTCCAACTCTACCAGCCCCCAAACAGGTTGCCCCCATCCCCTCCATTGTTCTCTATGGTGGGGAAAAAGTAACTTTTTTCCCACCATAGAGAACAATGGAAGGGATAGGGGCAACCTGTTTGGGGCCCTGTAGAATTGGACCCCCTGGTCCAATGTTTTTCAATCTTGGTTGGTATCTTGGGGAGAGGCTCCAGCAGCTACCCTGTGAGGTTGGAGCCTCTCCCACAAACTCCCTCCCCTCTAGCCCCCAGAATATACCCTATGTTTTCACCATTGACTTCAATGGCCCATAGGATATAATGGGGCCGAAATTGACATTCGGCTGGCCCTTTTTCAGGCCTGGCGTTCTAGCGCGGAGCCTGAAAAAGGAGGGGAGGGTGGGGCGGAGGGGAGCGGCGGCTCTGCAGTCCCTTTTTCAGGACCGGAGCCTGAAAAAGGCGGGGAGGGCAGCTCAGCAGTCCCACAGCTCACCGTTTCGCCCCGTCCCCCCCTGCGCACGCGGGCGTCACAGCTGCCACCGAGAACAGCGACAGCAACCATAACTTTTTAAAGAGCCCATCCCGAGAGCAGGGGGAGCCAGAATGACCTCTTGCGTGTGATGTCCGAGCGGCTTAAGGAGGCAACGCTGCTCTGATGGAATTTGCCCCTATGAGTCCAAGGCCACCATCCCGGGGCTCAGGGAGGCAAGGGAACGTTTTGCCCCATTCCCCACCCCCGCGCGGATGTTGCAGCTGCCGCCGAGAACAGCGACGGCAACCATAACGTTTTAAAGAGCTCTTCCTTAGAGCTGGGGGGGCCAGAATGACCTCTCACGTGTGATGTCCAAGGGGCTCAGGGAGGCAACGCCGCTGGGACATCACACGGGAGAGGTGGGATTTGCCCCTACGAGTCAAAGGCCACCATCCCGGGCTCAGGGAGGCAAGGGACCTTTACGCTCCGTGTGGGCATCGCAGCTGGCGCCGAGAACAGCAACGGCGGCCATAACTTTTTAAAGAGCCCCTCCCGAGAGCTGGGGGAGCCAGAATGACCTCTCACGTGTGATGTCCAAGGGGCTCAGGGAGGCAACGCCGCCTCCCGAGAGCTGGGGGAGCCAGAATGACCTCTTGCATGTGATGTCCGAGTGTCTCAGGGAGGCAACACCGCTTGGAATATTTTGCCTGTTCCCCACCCCCGCGCAGCTGCCGCTGAGAACAGTAACAGCAGCCATAACTTTTTAAAGAGCCCCTCCCGAGAGCTGGGGGAGCCAGAATGACCTCTTGCATGTGATGTCCGAGTGTCTCAGGGAGGCAACACCGCTTGGACATCACACACGAGAGGTGGAATTTGCCCCTACAAGGCCACCACCCCGGGGCTCAGGGAGGCAAGGGAACATTTTGCCCCACCCCCCCCTGTGGGGTTGCAGCTGCTGCCAAGAACACGACGGCACCCATAACTTTTTGAAGAGCCCCTCCCAAGAGCTGGGGGAGCCAGAATGACCTCTTGCATGTGATGTCCGAGTGTCTCAGGGAGGCAACACCGCTTGGACATCACACACGAGAGGTGGAATTTGCCCCTACGAGTCTAAGGCCACCACCCCGAGTTCAGGGAGGCAAAAGAAAATTTCGCCCCGCCCTCCCCCCCGCGCAGGCATCGCAGTTGCTGCCGAGAACAGTGGCGGCAGCCATAACTTTTTAAGGAGCCCCGAAGGAGAGCTGGGGGAGTCAGAATGACCACTCGCACGAGAGGTGGAATTTGCCCCTACAAGGCCACCACCCCGGGGCTCAGGGAGGCGGGGAACGCTTCGCCCACCCCACCGTGTCCCAACTGATGGCTGGTGGGAGCAGAGGGTGTGGCTTATGTGCCTGCCCCCTGGGCTCCTGACTGGCGGAGCGGTGCTCTGGCGCGCTCCAGCAGGAACCGAGGCCTGGCTGTTATCCTGATTGCCTAGGGCTGCCAGTTGGATAAGAAGTGGGTGAGGTTCCTTAAGTCAGCCTTCCTGTTGGTCATGCATTTACAAACTGGCTGTTTTTGTGGGTGCAGTCCCAAGAGAAGGAGCAATAGAAAGCATATATGCAAAAACGTTTATTGGGTCAGTTACAAAATATATATACTGATATACAGCATTTCAAGGTATGTACACTCTAAATAAGGCAAGCTAGAAACTAACTTTCTAAGAATAAGGTGTGTTCTGAATGCAGATATTTCAAATATTTCACATAGTGGTCCTTTCACACAGCTTTTTTTTACATATTCCTGTACAGAACAGGAAGATGTTAAACTGAAATTGTTTTTGCCATTATTCTTTCCTTTCTATTGGATTAATTTAGAAAAACGATTGTGCCCAATAGGACCCTGCACATATTTTAAAGACCTTGTCTTTAAAACAGTGACGTGAACAAGCTACTTCTACAATATAGTACTCAGAAGCACATACACACTGAGAGAAATCTGAAATGTTTCCCCGGGTGAGGTGCGGGGGGTGGGGGGGGGCCTTCACGGGGCTTCCTCACACTCCCGCCAGGCTTACAGGTCTACCGCTGGGCCCCTCATGGGGCTTGGCAGGGCTTCTCCGCGCTCCCGCCGGCCTCGCAGCTCCACCGCCGAGCTCGACGGGGGCTCGGCGAGATCTGAAACCAGGGTGGCCGCCAGAATTGTTGGGGGGAGGGAGTGAAAACAAAGTATAAATGCCTGGATTTTCTGTCTATTTCCCGTAGCAATGTGGTCATCTGCCCCCATGCTTGGTTTATAGCTGTTTTAGTTTATAGCTGGTCTTGGTTTATAGCTGTTTTTTCTCCCTGGAATTGCCTATCAAT
The DNA here is from genome assembly GCF_001447785.1 of Gekko japonicus. NCBI lineage: Eukaryota > Metazoa > Chordata > Lepidosauria > Squamata > Gekkonidae > Gekko > Gekko japonicus. Next base: position 527,606 of record NW_015166429.1, on the reverse strand, counting down.
GTTCCCTCGAGTCTTGTGAGCAAAATTTCTACTTTGTGAGCCACTGGCATTAAAGCTGTGAGCGAGTGATTTGGCTACTCAAGAGGTTCTGGTGATGTCAGGGGGTGTGGCCTTATGAAACACTTCCGGTGATGGCAGGGGGTGTGGCCTTATGACACACTTCCGGTGATGTCAGGGGTGTGGCATATGCTAATGAGTTACGCTAATGAGTTCCCCTAGCTCTTTTTCTACGAAACGACCCCTGGTTAACTGTCAGCCAAATATTCTGAAGAAAAGATTGAACATCATTGTCTGTGTTTTTCTGTGTTTGGATTCGAGGGAAGATCGTGTTACCACTTCCTTTGATTCTGTTGTTGTGGTTTCACTGTGGAGACAGACAGCTGCTGATGTTGGATGGCAGGGTAATACATTTGCAAAAATGTCAATGCTGAAATGCTATTCCACACCCACAATATATGTAATCTCAGAAGCCATGGGGATTCACCGCAGAAAGGGGTGGTGGAATATCCTTGCGGTCTGTAGTAATTGCGGCCTCCCCCCCTCCCACTTGCCATCAGCCTGCAAGGTCTTTATCTAAGAAAACATTTCCTGTATAGATGTTTATGTTGTAAAAACTTTTCCTTGGAGATTAGACAATAGATCCAAAATATCCAGGGGATTTGGTAGGTTCGGGGAACATGAGTGGGAAAAATCTCATGTGAGATTTGGGGAGGCATTCTCCCTCCTGCGGGGCGCCTCATTGAAGGAGGAGGAGTGAAAGAGGGGAGCCCATTTGCTGACTTCTGCAGGAAGCCTGGTCTGGCATACTGCCACTCGCATCCTGGCATAGCTGATGGTTCCCAGAACGGTGGGTGGGTATTTGCTGCTGCTTTGGCAAGAGGCTGCAAAGGGGGGGGGATGCCCACGTTTTGTGTGTGCATGCGTGTGTGTAAGAACAAAGAGGACATGGAGACAGAAGGTTTTTCTTTAACACTTTGAATCTCGGAAGACAATTTAATGCCGCACAGAAAAACAGCCTCTTCTCTCTGTCCTTTCTTGACAAACGCAACCCATTGGTAAACTTAAGACAGCATGAGAACTCATTAAAAAAAACCCCAAAGCATTGTTTATAGAATAAGCATGAGGCAGATTAATTCAGGGATTACTGTCAGCACACCCACAATGTCTCAACACAAAAAGAGAAGACTAATATTTTCTCTGTCACTGTCTGAGTAGAGCTATGGCTCAATTTGTAAACACACCAGTGCTGTAAATTACACCTTCTCACAAATGCTCTGCCTTTCTGACAGAACAATCCTATGCAGAATTAATCCAGTCTGATCCCACCGTAATCAGTGGGTTTAGAAAGAAGTAACTCTGCCCAGGACTGAAATGAAATCCAGGTTCATGAGAGAAGCTGGCCACCAAGTCTGGCCTTAGCATGAAGTAATATCAAGCAACTGTTTCAGGCAGCTATTTTCCTATTTCCACAGGTTTAACTATGAATTCTACAGCATCCCACCTTGGTTTCGCAGCCAGAAGTGACATGATGATGTTGCAGGAAATCATTCCAGTGGGGCTCTGCCCCCCTCCCAGTCTTCTAGGGGCAGCTGAGGCACCTTGGGGTGCAGGATCTCTGTCTGTCTCTCTCTCTGGGGATCAGATATGCCCTGCAGGAGTGACTCTTTGTCACTCCCTGCATATTTGTAAACAAAGCAAATATTACAGAAATGCTGCAAGTCTCCAGTGTACTCTCTTCTAAAGGGAGCCAATGTGGGTAAGAACTAGCCACTGGCATTTCTCAGCACTCAGAAAAAAAGTGGGATGTAAGTACAGTACTTATGTAGCTGAGCTCTCATAAAGTCTATCTCAGTAGCTACATCACTGCCTATCAGATGACAGATGAGAAAGAGAGCACTTTAGCAGGGCCAAAAAGTGAGTTGTTCCAGCATTTGTAAGTTGGAACCACCACAAAGGAAAGCAAATATTTTGTACCTCTTCACAGAGCAAATCTGCTAAAGTACAGTATATTGCATTCAAGAAATTCCTCGATGGGCTGATTACCAAATGAGCTGTAGAAGTGGTACTGTGGTGGAGAGTGCCATTGAGTTGCAGCCAACTTATGGTGACCACGTAAGGTTTTCAAAAGAACAAGAAGGAGAAGGGATTTATTCCCCACCCTTCACTACCCAAGGGGGTCTCAGAGTGGCTTACAAACTCCTTTCCCTTCCCCTCCCCCCAACAGACACCCTGTGAGGTAGGTGGGGCTGAGAGAGCTCTGACAGAAACTGCTCTTTTTCAAGGACAGCTCTTATCAGAACTATGGCTTGCCCAAGGCCATCCAGCCAGGTGCAAGTGGAGGAGTGGGGAATCAAACCCGGTTCTCCCAGATTAGAGTCCATGCACTTAATCACTACATCAGACTGGTTCTCACACCAAACTGAAACAAACGCAGGTGGTTTCCCCATCGTCTTTGTCTACATAGAACCCTGGATTTCCTTGGTGGTCTCCCCTCCAAGGGCTGACGCTGCTTCGCTTCCACTTTGACTAATTTTTTAAAAGTTTGCTCATTGTTTTATTTTTCTTGTTCAGTTAAGAATCAAAGAAAGGTAAAAAGCTTCACTGGTTATTGACACCATTGTCAAGTATTTAATTATACTGGACTCGATTGTCCTGTTGCCCAGATTTACATATAAAACTATCAAAACACCATTTGCTAGACTGGTTCAAATATCTCTCTCAGTGAATCCAAAGCACTCACAAACATGCCAGTTGCATTTGCTTACAAAGTCTGCTGATGGTATTTGCAGCTGAGTGTATTTTCAAAGAGGCCTAGTTTGACCGCTACTGAATGATTTCGCAGAGCTTCGGCCCTCTCAGACAGAATACACCCACTTAATAACCATCAGAAACCATTCCCTTTCTCATATATGGCGAACTCATCACAAGTTGGTATATTCTGCATTTCAGGTGTTCTAAAACATCATTTTGAGTTAGGATTGCCAGGTGCTCCCGCAGCCACTGGTGGGGGATAGGGGGCATAGGGTTGCCAGATGCAGGTTGGGAAACTCCTGGAGATTTGGGGATGGAGCCCGGGGAGGACAGAAACCTCAGGGGGATACAATGCCATAGCGTCCACCCTCCAAAGCTTCCATTTTTTCCAGGGGTACTGATCTCTGTAGTATGGAGAGGAGCTGTAATTCCAGGGGATCCCCTGGTCCCAAGTGGAGGCTGGCATCCCTATTTTGAGTGATCTGAAACAGTAGAGCTTAGAGGTGCCAGGATTCAGGAACTTGGACTAGCTCTCAAGTTCTCAGAGTTACAAGTTGAAATTTCTGACCTATCAACTAGCACACACAATGGACGTTTCCCTCTAAGGACCAAACTAGATGATTGTGCTGCCCCAGCCAGCTTTAATGTACCTTTAAGAATAGTTGCACCCTGGAAATTGGAGTCCACAGTTAGGGGACCCAGAAGCTTCCCTCTGACTGGCTCATTAAGAGTAATTTCCTGAGCTCAGAGGTGCAAAATAGGAGTTTTATTGTTCTTTTCCATTTCTTTGTCCATCAACCCTTACTGCAAGGAGAGGGGAAGCCCATCTCTTCTCTCGCCGCGGCTATAGAACTGATCTAGATCACAAGATGTAACTTTCCACCCAGATATCAGCTCGATTGTGAGTAAATGATTTTCTGAATGCATGTGAAGTTAAATAAAGATGATTTAAGCTCTCCTCAGTAGTCGTGGTTGACAGGGCATTTCAGGTATAAGCTCTCCCTCCTCTGTGAGGGCAGATCTGCGTGTGTCCCCCCCCCCCCCGCATAGCTAGCAATCCAAAACAGTCCAGTGGCACCTTTAAGACCAAGTTTTATTCAGGTACAAGCTCTCCCTCCTCTGCGAGGGCAGATCTCCCCCCCCCAATAGCTAGCTACCCAGTGGAGCCTGAGCGCTGGGTGTTGCCTTCTGACACACTTCCGGTGATCTCAGGGGTGTGTGGCATATGCAAATAAGTTATGCTAATGTTATGCTAATGAGCTCCTGCACCTCTTTTTCTACGAAATGACTCCCGGAAACAGCTATTGCTGGAAGGCCTGGAGGATGGGTAGGCTGTGAGCCTTCCTGAGCTTTAGGCCTCTTTCCAGGGATTGAAGCTGAGGGCCTTCTCTGCAGCCTCTGTGCTCTCATCTCAGCAACTGCCAGGACAGCGAACTTGACTGCAAAGAAAACAGAGTTAAACCACCACAGCAGCCACCCAAGGAAAGAGCACGCTGGCCATAGTGGGGTGGAGGGGTGGTTTCACTCCGCTCTTTCCAGGGACAGCTGGTCCTCCTCTGGGCACCTACAATGCTCCCTCTAAGCTGTGGAGTCTTATGAGCAAACATTCTGCTTTGTGAGCTGCTGGCATTAAAGTTCTGAGTGAGCGATTTGGCTACTGCGTAAATTAGTTTGCTCTGGAGCCATCCTTCCTGAGCTAAGACAAAAATGTGTGAGCTGGAGGCTAAAAAACTGTGAGCTAGCTCACACTAACTCAGCTTAGAGGGAACATTGCTGAGCAATCTCACTCTCTCACCTGACCTGCTGTGCCTCTTGCTGAGGAGGGAGCAAGAAAGCTGAGAGGGAAGCCTGTCCCCTCAATTGAGATGCACAAGGGCTGGCTAAGGTTCAGCTGTGGTGGGAGATGACAGCCCTACATGAACAGAGTACTCTGTAAATTATTTAGACAGATTATAGTTACATATTTAATATGAGTAGCTATATCTTACATTATTGTATGTATATGTTTGGTGGAGGTGCACGCAGGATACACAGTAATCATGTGGCTCCTTTGGTTGCTGCGGTGGCTCAAGTGGTTAAGATGCTGAACTGCAGGCTGTGGAAGGTCAGTAGCTCAGCAGCTCGAGACCCAGGTGCCGCATGACGGAGTGAGCTCCCGTCTCTAGTTCCAGCTCCTGCCAACCTAACAGTTCAAAACCAAGAAATTGCAAGTAGATAAATAGGTACCACTTCGGTGGGAAGGTAACAGCGTTCCGTGCGCCTTGGTGTTTAGTCATGCCGGCTACATGACCACGGAAATGTCTTTGGACAGCGCTGGCTCTTCGGCTTTGAAACGGAGATGAGCACCGCAACCCTAGAGTCGGATTCGACTGGCTTTCGAGCAAGGGAACCTTTACCTTTTTAAATTGTGAATGTGGATCTCTGTGAGCTGCAGGGTACCACTGCACTAAGGAGCAGAAAATGACCACCATACCTAATTATTAGGGAACTGTAAGCAAGTAAGAGATAGTATGGTGTAGTGGGTGGAGGTAAGGCCTGGGTTCAAATTCCCACACAACCATAAAGCTTACTAGGTGACCTTGGGTCTGTCATTCTCTCTCAGCCTCACTTAACTCACAGGTTTATTAAGAAGATAGGAGAGAGAATTATCCAAGTTGCCCTGAAATCCTTGGAGGAAAGGCAAATTAAAAAAAGAGATAGATAGTGATTGCAAGATTGCCATTGTGAAATGGACAATTCTGTCACAGTTGGACTCGAGTTGAAACCAGAATCTTTGGGGCCATAAAATATTCAGGTCAGATACAGTTGGTGTCCCTGCACTCTTTATCACATTAGAAGTATTTCTTATGTATCTAAAGAACTATTGCCATGCAGTGATACAGCTTATTTTCAGATGGGAACAGTTCAAGCAGGCAGACCTTGGGGCCATACAGGAGGTTGTTAAACAGGCCCTTGGCAGGAGAGGCGAGGTCAGTGTGTTGCCGTGGTAATCAAAATACGGGCTAGTGGCTGGAACAAATCTGAGGGCAACAGGCAACAAGTTATCCTGAAACTGAGGAATGAGACACTGTGTATTGTGAAGCAGATAAATCTCCTACGTTAACACAAATGTCACTGCTGAAGGGGATAATTTTGCATCTAGTTTCTTATCAGAACCAGCATTCTGCCCTTCTCCATTCACAGCCAAGTTCTGGCTTCCCCCCCCCAGTTGTCACATAGACCAGTGACTATGAAAACAAGTCTCATTATGAACCCTGGAACTCAGTAGACCTGATCCTGAGAATTCTATTGCCAATGCAAATGGATGTTGTTGGAGTGTGTGTGTGTGTGTGACGGAGACACCAACCAGACAACCCTATGATCAGTACTGTGGGGTGGATGAGCAGTGCTGCTTCTGTACCTCATATGCTATGTGTAAGCCGCCCCGAGCTGAATTACTGGATGGGGCGGGATATAAATCTCAATAATAAATAAATAAAATAAATAATACTTTCAGAGCTGATGACTGCCTAGTTGTGGGGTACGGTTGCCAACCTCCAGCTGGCACCTGGAGATCTCCCGCTATTATATTTATCTCCAGATGGCCGAGATCCGTTCCCCTGGAGAAAAGGGGATTATACCATGCTGAGGTCCCTCTCCTTCCTAAACCCTGCTTTCCCAGGCTCCACCCCCAAAATCTCCAGATTTCTCAATCCAGAGCTGGCAACCCTACTGTAGAGTAGAGGAAGGGGAAATGAATGTTCCATGTGCACAGGAGCTAGATTCCTATTCCTACTGGCTACCAAGCAGACAGCTCTTCCTCTCAGCTCTGTGATGGGAGTGCTATAACAAAATGTGCATCTGTGCAAGTAACCCTAAATTAAAATCTTGGCTTAGCAGTTTGCACAGTGGGTGATGATGGGGAAATTCTCTGCCTCGTATCTTCGTCATGTTTAGGTTGTAATCTCCTTTGGGGGAAAGACCTGTCTTTGTTGCGTCTGTAAAGAAGAACAATAGGGAGCAATCCTATGTAGTTTTACTCAGAAGTAAGTCACCTTTTATTCAGTAGGGTCTAGTCTCAGGAAAGTGTTCTTAGCATTGCAGCCATATTGACTTATCACATGAATCTGCATTAAAAGAATGATTAATTTTAAAAAAATCTTTGTTCATTATACTGTTTTCCAACACATGAAGAACATTAAAAATTAAGCACTGCTGTAAGATGGATAACTGTTATGTTTGGGCCTGAGCCAGCTAAAGCTTGGTGTAGTTCTAAGGTTTACAGGTCTCAGAGGACTGAGTTGGTATGCTTGACTCCTGGAAAATCCTCCGTCTGCAAGCATCACGTAACATGAACGGAAGCAAGGCAGAGGAGGGGGAAATCCGCAGTTGGAACAGATAGAATATGCTGATACAAATATATGCCAGAATTGCTAGGCTATTTTCCAGCAAAAGAATTATGCAGCACATAACAATCTGCAACGTTCTTCATGAAAGTTAAACGAATTGCCTCCCTGAGAAAAAAACCTCACCTTTGCAATGCACGTACTTGTGAGCAAAGATTTTTTTTAAAAAAAAAACCCTGGGTAATATCTGCCTGCATCATTTACTTCCAGAAGCCTTTGACTCCATCTGGCACCATGACATTAAAATACTACAAAGAAGGATTGAGGGGAAAACATATTATCTCCTCAGATTTATATGCCTCTCTCTATGTAGGATACAAATTAAAAGCAAGTAACCTTTGGTTGTTAAACGAGAGAAGCATGAACTATATATACATCCTCACCACAGCGGCCTTCAGCTTGCATATCAATCATCAGCTAATTTTTAACAGTTAATCAGACTCAGGATTGCTGTAAACATGGAACGTCCCTATAACTACTGCACCGTCTGAGCACTAGGTTGTGTCAGTGAGGCTTTCGATGCTGTTGATATTTCAGGTAAAACAGTCACCTCACTGATACGGCTGCCTCAAGACATTTTGGTACACACCAAGCTTCCTCTTCCTTCTCTAAACCCCCCCCCCAGTTAAAATGAGCTCTGGTGGCAACATGCCAACAAGTCCTCCTTGGATCCAGATAGCAGTGGCATGGCTTTGGGAGGCAACAACAGGTAGACCTCTTGCCCATGATCGCTTCCTGCAATGTCACCACCTGCTGATTGTTTTTATTGCAATATTTACATCCCATCTTTCCTCATGGCTCAAAGCAATTTACAAATAACACAGGCCCGTAGCCAGGAATTTCCATTTGCGTTTTAATTCCTTGGGGGGCCCTGGGGCCCTGTCTAATTTAATTAAATGTAATTTAATTAACAGATGCACTGGCATTAATTAGCTGCCTGTTCTTGCCACCCTCGGCTGCCTTCTTCTCCGAGGGTAGCTCACCCTACTGCCTGCCTTCCCCCATGGGGGAGCGGGTGGCGGCCATCTCCCTGGCCGAGGGCAACTCAGAGCAGCATGTGTCAACCTTGCTTCAAGATGGAGGTGGGGAAGGTAGGGGCTCTGGGAGGCACTGACAGGGCATTGCTGCAGCCAGATACCTGAGAGCCCAGCCAGCCTGGCAAACTGTGTGAGAGAAAGTACGCCAACATGGATGGGGGGGGGAGCGCACACAGTGCCCAGACAAAAGCCTGGGCATGCAGACTGCCAGCTGGGCTCTCTCCTCTCACCTGCTGGACCTTTGAGATCCCCCAATGGTCGTGAGAAGGGAGGCACTAACACCAGTCCAGCAGTAGCCAGTTAGCTCTGCCACTTGGACAGCCAGCCAGAGGTGGCACTGGGAGGCCTCAGGATTTGCTGCCTGAAAGCCTCCCCTTCATGAGGCCTGTGGACCTGTCTGCACTCCGGGGGAACTGGGCCATGGAGCCACCCCTCGAGCGTCTCCACTCCTCCGAGCGCACTGTCTGCCACAGTCCTGTAGCTCGCCATTCATGGCACATGTTCATCATGGCTCGGAGCTGGGGCCGTGCTTTGAAGGCCTGAGGAGTGCCTAGGAAACGGTAGAAATCCCCCTTTTCCCCAAGGGATAGCCACTGCCTGGCATCTTGTAGGGGGAGTTTGTGGCAGCCCTACATCTTGCCAGAGAGTTGGGGGGCCTGGGCTGAAAGGAAGTAGTGGGGCCTTGGCAGGAAGTCAGGGGGTCGGGCCCCAAAATGCCCACTGTAGCTACGGGCCTGAAGTAACAAATTTAAAACACACAGAATAGGATACACACACACATAGGGTTGCCAAGTCGTTTCTCTGCCACAGCGGGGGACTCCCGGGCGGCAACTGGAGCGCGCCCCCCACACACATATCACCAGGAAGTGACGTTAGGACGCCCGGCACGCTGGGGGCGGGGCCACGACCATCGGAGGAAAAACCATAGAGTTTTCCCTCCGATAGTCGTGGCCCCGCCCCCAGTGTGCCTGGCGTCCTAATGTCACTTCCTGGTAATGCGCACGTCGGGGTGGGGTTCCCCCCGGGGCCCGATCCGCCGGCAGCAGGGGCGGGGTTTTCCCCGCTCCCCGGGGGGACTTGGCAAGCCTACACACACACCCCGGTTGATTAGGCATCCAGTTGGGTGATTATGTTGCTTGGGTTGTGAACTGTCCCTGTTCACATTAGAGTCAGCTGAAGTCTGTTATTGCACATCCAAGTCCTTTTCAAAGCTAAGTGGAGTCTCTCTCACACCCACTCTGCCTTTTCAAAGTGACATCTACCTCTTCCTCAAATCTTCTCAGTGCCTTCCTGTCATTTCAGTTGACTTCCTACAACCTTTTCCAGCTTTAGGCCTTCAGTCCTTTTATCATTGTGCCCCTCTTCCTGATATCTGCTGCAGAACCAATATGATGCCCCACAGCCATCTAAGATTTACTCTGAAAGAGCCAATCTGGGGTCATGGCTTTTGCCTTACAAGATAATTCCTCTAATAGTTTCAAAAACAACCAAAATAACCACCAGAGAAACAGAAACTGAGGATTAAATTATTTCTGACATGGATGTTTCCAGACAGCAAAGACTGCTGTGTTGTTTGGGCTGAAACCCCACCACCACCACCACCACTTACCTCCTGATATGAATTGGGGCCAAGAGTGAGGCTAGGATCTGAGAAATCCAGATTCAAATCCCCACTCTGCCATGGAAGTTCACTGGGGGACCTTGAGCCAGTCACATTACTCTCAGTCTGACCTACCTCACAGGCTTGTTGTGTGAATAAAATGGAGGAGAGGGAAATGATGTAAGTGGCTTTTGGTCCCCATTAGGCGAAAAGGTGGGGTATAAATGAAGTAGTGAAATTAAACTCTTCCCTATCTGCTAGTATCTGTGGTTTTTCCTTATCAGGGCTTAGAACAGCCTGGAGGTGTGCATTTTTTTGTTGCAGAAATGGTACTGGAAAAGAGTTAACCACCTTTCCGCAGTGTTGTGTTCAAATAACGTGTAGCCAAATAACACAGTAGGAATTCCAGGCACATTTCTTTCCAACACATTTTTATCTGCCCTTCCTCCCAGGATCTCAGGGTCTCCCTGCTCTTCAATTTTATCTGTACAACAATCCTGTGAAGTAGGTTAGGGTGAAAGTGATCCAAAGTACACAGAAACTTTTGGTGGTTGAGCATGGATTTTAACCTCACTTTCCTAAGGCCTAGCACTCTGCCTTAACCACTACACCAATGTGGTTAACACATTTTAAATTCTACATATCTGGCTCTTGAAACCTGTTTTCGAACTAATTGTGGACATGTTATTATTATGTTCTGGGAAAGGGACATTTTCAAATTGTGTTTTAAGGGACACTTCATGCTCCTCTGAAGCTTATTAGTGGGTCTTCTGCATTTAAGAACAAGAAATATATTGTGATTTCCTACTTGTGCCTTCTCTCTGACAGGTTTAGAGAAGCATGAGAAAACAGGGAAAATAGTGGTTATTAGGTATGTATCTCTGCCTGGGCCATGATGGAAGACTGGACAGAGGTTCCAGTAGCAATATATAATCCTATCACACACTGTCTATCTAGCTTCTAACCTAATATATTTCACACTCTGTGTCTTTCTTTTTTCCCATTGCCTTGTGTACCCCGGCACTTATAAAGCATTGCAGAGACTTCTGTGGCATCCTCTTTGAGAAGCATTCCATATGGGAAACTTTCCAGGACCATTGAGCTTCATTGATGCCCTCCTAATACACATTTACCCATCTCCTCCAGCTACACATTGCAGGGGAAGTTATTAATGACACACAAGCTTGGTCTTCTTGCTAAGGAACCCCCTGATAAACTTCTGAGAATTCCCGGAACAGTTTGCAAACTACTGCTTTCTCCTATCTAAGCAAGGGCTTTGTTTGCGTAGCATTATTTGATGCACAGCCTATCCGGATGAAAACCATCCAGCTGTGGCTTTGAGAACAGCACAGCTGGGTCATCTACTCCCCAACATTCAGACTGTCAGGGGAGATGATGCTAGGGAGAGGGGTCACAACAACATGTATCCTCCTCCGCTCCATCACTGCCAAGCAGTGAATGCCAATGACCTTTACTTTCCCATATTTATAATTCATTCATGTCTCCAGCCTCCCGTTTGACTTCAGACTCAAACAGATAAGGCCGGCTCCTCTAGATAATGTTTAGGTCTGTGACTATTTTACATCAAGGACAGGCTGATTGGAAACGCAGACAAAAATTGTATTGTATACAACCAGTTCCCTCCTCCCATCCAAAATACTGGTGAACCACAATGGGAAATGCAAACATGCAAAAGTAAAAACTTGGAAACATTGTCAGGTGTGTACATTCCCACACCCCGAGAAGACAAGACTCACTGCAAAAATATAATAATTTTAGGAAAAGAGGAATGCTGTAGGAAAAGAGGAAGATTCAACATGAAATGGATTGACTCAATAAATGAAGCCACGGCCTTCCGTTTGCAAGACTTGAGCAAGGCGTTTAATGCTAGGACATTTCAGAAGTCGTTAATTCATAGGGTCTCCATAAGTCAGAAGCAACTTGACTGCACATGAGACCTACACATTCTTTGTATTACAAAATGTAGATTCCATTTCAAGGTGCTGGTGCTTACCTTTAAAGCCCTATATGGCCAGGGTCCGACATACCAGAAGGACCGCCTTTCCCTACATGTACCACAGAGAGCACTGAGGTCAGGGTCACAGAATCGCTTAACCCTGCCGGGCCCCAAAGAGGCCAGACTCGCCGTGATGAGGGTCAGGGCTTTCTCAATGGCAGCTCCTTACTGGTGGAATGAGCTCCTGGAGATCAGGGCCCTGCGAGATGTTTTGCAGTTCTGCAGGGCCTGCAAGACGGAGCTCTTCCACCAGGCTTTCAATTAGGAGCCACCCCCACCATTACCATCAATGAGTCCGGCCCTCAGTGCCAAGATCTGGCCCGTTAGATCAAGCGACTCAGAATGACACTGAGCTGCAATCTAGTTGTCGGAAACATCTTAAAACACCATCCTAAGCAACGAACTGTAGAACTGAATAGCACCCATGATTTTATGTTTTAACTTATTATGAAATTATGTATATTGCTAATGCTTTATCAGTTTTACTGGCAATTGGGCCACTGCTGTAAGCCGCCCTGAGCCCGTTCATGGGGAGGGCGGGGTATAAACTGAATTAATAAAAATTAATAAAAGTTAAAAATCAGGACAAACAACCTTTATTCCAAGCAGAGCACACAGCTCACTTCCTTGGCTACCCCTCCGCAGGGAATTTGCTACTACGAGGAAGCGCGGCTCCTTCAGTAGAAGTGGCCAGCAGGGGGCTCGCAGCTTGAGCTGACGAGTGAAAAACCCTCCGAAGTTCCTCGGAGGGAAGCGCCTTCCCCCGTCATTCTCGCTCCTCCGGGCTCTCTTCATTCATCTACTCTGGTTCCCTCCCCCCTCCGAGTCTCTCCTCCTCCCGTTTCCCCTCCCCTGGTCCCTCCTCCCTGGCGGTGCTTGGCTGGCCTCGGCTTCTTCTTCTTCCCCCTTGCCGTTGTAACTGCCCGGTTGAGCGGCTCCTGCTCCCGCTGCCGCCGGCAAAATGTCTGAGCGAGGCGGCTTCTATAAGCAGGACTTGAACAAGACCGTGTGGGAGGTGCCCCAGCGCTACCAGCACCTGACCCCGGTGGGCTCGGGTGCCTACGGCTCGGTGTGGTAGGTGGAGGCGGGCGAAAGGCAGGTGCCGCTCGGGGGGTGGGGTGGGGCGCGCCAAGCCCAGGCTCCGCTCCCAGAGCCCAGCCAGCAGCTGTGCCTGGTGCAAACAATGCACCGGCGGCACTTGGGCACGGTGGGCTCCGCTGCTGGGCCTGCCCACTCGCATGCTATAAACCGGTTTGGTTTGTATGGGAAATGGACTACACAATAGAAGCACTGGAGCGAATGTATACCTGGGCGCCTCTGTGAAATGGACCCAAAGGAATGTGTGTGACGTGTTCCAAGGCGGATCAGTACTGGTGTGGCTAAGCAACCGTGCATGCGGAACCTTCTTGGGTGCACAGCCGACTGGGCAGTGCCCAGACACCCGGGGTGGGGGAGATAATGCCTAGCAATAGCTATGATGTTGGGGTGGAGTAATACAGTTGTAGATGTGACCTAGTGGGGAGCTCGCTGGGGGTTGAAAATATGGACATCTATGGTGCATGGACTGCATATGTGGTTTATTTGCATGCAAATAGGCCAGGGGAGGGGCAGAATCCTGAGTACAATAAAGTCTCTGTGTGTGTGTTGATAAGGCCTGTGCTGTGGATATTACCTTGTGCCCAGAGAAAGCAAGAAATTCAAGATGGGTAATCAAAACAGCACAGCTGGTCTGCCAAAAGGTATTACTTTCCCTTACAAAAACATATTTCTTTCTGTTTGTGTAGGGTCTTTTTGTCTTGTGCATATTGAGAATCCGAGTGTATGTTTAGGGGATAGTTGTGTGGAACACGGAGTATCATGGGCATCTTTTGTAATGGGATATATATGTGCAGTTTGATCTGTGTCTGGTGACACAGGGTTTTATGGACACCGTTATTCCGGCTTCTTCCCTGCCCCCACTGGGGTCAGCATCAGCAGAGACAGCCAGAGCTCTGCTGCTCTCTGAATGCCATTCAGCCTGGAATTCCTCATGGGTTGCCAAGGGCAACCCCAGGCCATGCAAGCCCCAGAAAGAGGCTTTCCCCAGGCTAGTTTTTAAGACCTCCTCTTTCATCACTGAACTGCACATATGAATGAGAGTTTGGCAGGCTGATGGTTTTGTTCACACAGCTTTTGTGGTAAAATCTGAAGGAGTGGGGGGTGGGGTGGTTCAGGCTTGGCATGGGCCTCTAGAACAGAGTGTCTGATATGAAATTCCAAATGAATGAAACTTTAGGCCCCTTCCCCCCTCCTTCCTTGTGGGTAGTTTAACAAGAACTGTGGCGTCTAAAGAATCCCCCTCCCTTTCATATCATGGGGTGTGCCATTGTGTTCACTCTGTGTGTGTTGTGATTGCTCAAACTCTAAAAAACAAGATTAATAATGTCAGGATTAGGGGCCAAAATGTGGTCTGAAGTCACAGAGTATAGCAATTTAGGGAGCAATCCTAAATAGGTCTATTGGAAGGCAGCCCCAATTCTATTCAGTGGGGCTTGCTCCCAGGAAAGCATTCTTAGGGTTGCAGGTCTGTCAGCACACAGATGATTGACTACCTGGGAAACATTCATATGACACCTTTTGGGCTCCATAGTGGCACTGTGTAATGTGCCTTGAGTCTCAGTGAGAAAGGTAGACTATAAATAAATTTATGAACAAAGTAAATGAGTATGTTTGATTTATTTACACCCCACTTTTCTCCCCAGAGGGGACCTACAGGGGCTTATAACATTCTCTGTTTTATCCTCACAACAACCCTGTGAGGTAGGTTAGGCTGCGTGTGACTGTCCCACACCCAGTAAGCTTCCATGGCAGAGTGGGGTTCGAACTCAGAGTCTTCCAGATCCTATCTGACACTAACTGGTACACCACACTGACAACCATCTCACATTTGCACGGGCAAAGGATAAGTGGGTACTTTTTATTTTGCAATCCTCCTGGCCTGCTTTTCTTCAGAGGACACAAGGCAGGCTACAGTGCAATTAAAAACAACCACCACCACCAGTAACTCAGTCACTAAAACCTCATTACAAATTAACAGTCAAGGACCCATTCATAAAACCCCTGCAAGATGTTCCCGCAATCAGACTTAAGAGAAATAATTCTGTTATATGAAATCTCTGAAAGCCCAACAGCATGGAGGCCTTCCTGCCTTCCTCAGGAGGAGCTTTTCACAGGTGGGGGTGGGAGGGAATTGCTGAAGAGACTCTGGAATGAGCAGACAGAGCTCTTGCTCCTCAGCAGTATTGAATCTTTAAAAGGTCTCCCTCGTCCAAATAAAGCTGATGAAGAGGAGCAGCATGGGAGAGACAGTCCTGCAGATATATGGGGCCTAGGCCATGAAAGGTTTTATTGGGCTGTCATATAAAAGAAGGAAATGAGAATCTTGGCTTTCTTCAAGGATTGGGATTGGTGCTGTTTTCTGAGTTCTTCATAAATTATCTGGAGTCAGTGATGGGGTAGCCAAGTTTTTAGATGACACTAAACTAGTCAGGATGGTGAAATACTAAGCAGACTGTGAAGACCTCCAGAAGACTATCTCCAAACAGGGGTAGGTGCTAGGTGTGGCTAAAGATGTGCAAATAAGTTTCAGTGTAAATATCCCCCCCCAAAAAAAACCCTACCCAGTTACATTGTTGATTGTCTTTCTCATTGAGACTCAAGGTGTATTCCACAATGTAAATCAATATAGCCAACCAGATGTAAGCAGTGTGATAGGATCATGATTGCAGAAATCTGAGATAAAGCTGAAGCGCATGTTAAACGATGCAGGCATTACATAGGATAATACATACAGCAACAGACAGTGTGTACTATACAAAGTGGTACAGTCCACAGTTCCTTTCCTTGCATTAAAGCATCTTTCTGAATCATTCAGTTATAGTATCTGAGTTACAACGACCTCCTGAATAACTGAGTTTTGCACAGTTTGCAGAAAGCCAGGAGTGGGAGCCTCCATAATCTCCTCAAGCAGGTTATTCCACAAGGTGGGGCCTACAACAGGGAATGTGTGTGGGCAGTAGTTAATCTTGGCCACTTGGGCTCAAATGAGCGAAGCTGTCATGGTAGAACACAGGAAGAGAGGCACTCCTGCAGATAGGAGGGTCCAAAGCAATGAGGGCTTTTGTATGTGAAAGTCAACTGAGTAACTGTGGGAGTAATATGCACACTCCATCTAGTTCCTGATAATAGCTGAGCTGTGGCATTCTGTACCGGCTGTAGTCTCCAAATTGACTGCAAGGAGAGGGCATTATAGTAGTCTAGTCTCGACGTCACCCTGGCATGGAGCCAGGTGATCAGGTAGCGGGTCATCTTCAGGCTAAACAGAGTTGGAAGAAATCTATTTTTGCAGCTGCATTAGCTTGTTTTTCCGGCAGTAATGGTGGATGCAGTATGACCCCTTAGGCTCTTAAAGGTCTTCAGGGGTCAGCTGAACTCCATCAAAGGTGTGGCACACAGTGCCCTTCAAGATCTCAGCCTTCCCAACCAGCATTACCTCTGCCTTGTCACTACCTAGTTTCAATTTGTAGGCAATCTAAACAAAAGAAAATTCTAACTTTGCATATATACTGATGGGGTCTGGATTAGTTGTATCTGGCCATGAATGCAATCTGCGGGTCATAGTGGACCGCTCAACAAAAATGCCAACTCTGTACACAGTGGCAAGGAAAGGGGAAAACATAGTAGTGGGAATGATTAGAAAGGGACTGAAAATAAAACTGCCCCTGTGTAAATCTATGGTGCAGTCATATTTGGAATATAGTGTACATTCTGGGAACTCCATCTTTAAGAGGATACTGGAACACTGGGAGAGGGACAGAAAGTAGCAACTAAAGTTATAAGGACTTGGGAATACCCTTGTTCAGAAGAAAGGCTAAAGCGGGGGAGTGGGTTAGTTTAGAAACAAAGATAATTAGTTTATAACATTAAGTATATGGGGAGAGTCTGTATATTATATGTGAAACTGATCAGCAGTGGGTTCAAGAATTGACAAAAGGAAATTCCATTTCACATAATGCCTATTTAACTGACAGAATTTACCATTACTGGATGTGTCAATGGCTTAGAAAGGCGAATGCATGAAGGATAGGTCTACCAGTAGTTATTAGTCAGGACAGCTAAATGGAACCTCCATGTTCAGGGGCAATATATCATTAAATACCAGAGGCTGGGGATGTACAAGGAGGACAGCGCTATCCCTGCTAGAGGGTTCACTGGAGACATCTAGCCAGTCAGAATTAGAAACAGGACAAGAAGGGGGACCCACAATACTCATGGGGGGGAGTATTTCCCACAGCTCCCAGCCTGCAGAAGCAGGAGGAGCTCCGCAGGAGGAGGAAGCGGCAGCAGGTGAGCCCAGCAGGCAGACCCATCAGGCCCGCCAAGCCTTCCCCCTCCCCCCCCCTCCCCCCAATACCGGCAGTGGCGAGGCCTGCCAAGCCTTCTCCCTCCTCCCCCAGCAGTGGTGGCGGCGAGGCCCTGAGGTCCGCCAAGCGACGGCGGCAGCAAGACAGTTGCCAGGGCATTCTCTGCACATGCGCAGGGAATGCTCTTTTACTTTGGGGGGGATTTAAGTATTCACTGTATAGTTTTTTCAACTTTTTATATTTTTCTGCATACCTGGGGACTCCTCCGCAGGAAAATCTCTTTGCCCCCCAAGTACCCCCGATGTGCGGATTTAGATATCCACACGGAGGGGTCGCCTTGGCTATTAGGTATATAGATGTGGATTAGATTGGCCAGATTGTCTGGACATCTTATGCTCTGAGTTTTATAAGGGTTACTGAGAACCCTAGAAATATTACAGAAATGTTGACTGCTGTTGATATTATTACTTAAGTAAATACAGTTGTTGCTCTTCAACTTTGAGAAGTGGGGTTACCGCAATGATCCTCTTGTGCAAAGGACTTTGATGCCATCATGCCTCCATGAAAAGGACAGTGTGTTCATTCTGCAGTTTCAATACCCTTGAGAATCCACGTTACAGTTAGTGTGTATCATACTTTGAAAATACATGTATAGCCTGTTTCATACAAAACAGCAATCGGACATCACATGCTCTCATGGCCAGTGGTAGGTTTTGAGAGCCCCAAGCAAGGAGTACCTGGGACCCCTTTTCCACCGGTGCTACCACCAGGCCCCCTGCCTGCACTTCCCTTCCTGCCCACCCACGTGTGCCCCACCTGTCTGGACATCCTTTCCTGCCCACACTCACTGCCATCTACGCACCCTTTCCCCAAGGGCACAGGCAGTGCATGTGGGCTGATAATGCCACTGTTGTCATACACCACCCACCCACCTTTCCCTGGTGGCACTGGCCGCCCATATAGCCTGTAGCACATGTGGCAGAGCCCTGGCCAAATGAGGGAAGGGTGCATAGGCCACACAAGTCAGTAGCAGTGGTCCGCGCCAGAAACCCTGAACCCCAACAGCTCCCCCATCTCAGGATATGCTTTAGCCAGCCCTTCATGTTCTCCCAATAAGTGAGAGATGAGGGCCAGAAACAGCATTGGAGTCCAGTGAACTGACGCAATCTAAGCAGCTTCCTGTTGTAAGGCCAAATATTGTTCCTGTGAGGCACATTGCGTGCATGATAATTGCTTAGAAGAATAAGTGATCTCATTGTGATTACAAATCTCCCTGATTGTATAGGCTTACTTTCTAGACTGTGGAGGCCTACTTGATTTGCAAGGTTTGCTCAGTCCCATACATCTATCTTTAGACCAATGTAGTGGAAGAAGAGATCTAGGATCTTCACAATGGAAAAATATGAGTGTGTGTTTACAGCCGGTCCATCTGTCAAAACATTGGTTTTTTCAGACCACTTTGTGCTTGGGAATATTATAGCAACACCAGTGATTTTTCTGCATAGTCACTGTGTGAATTGGAAATGAAATTTAGCTTCTTGGAAGCAAACAGAGGAGTTTACCACTACTAAGGATATGCAAGACTGTCTTAGATCTTCTTGATAACATTCTGAGAAAAGCAACTGCTTTCTGTCCTGTTCTAACCACTTTAGGGTATTTTGTTCCTTAGGTTGTCTACTGCTCACTTGCACCAGTGATTGCCTCCTTAATAATACAGTGGTTTGTGTTTATATAAATTCTGTGGCTGGCAAGCAGCTTAATGGGTGTGTTGGTTTAAGACAGAAGAGGGAACAAAGATCTCTGTTGAAACAATACTGGTTTGGGATGAGGAGTGTAGATTCTCACACACTGATTGCATGATGATCTAATTTGCTGCTTATACACCTGTTGGGAGTCTGTATTGGCTGTCGCTTCCCAACATATTCCTCATGGGTGTATGCATTCACAAAGGTGTGTGTGTAGTTGCCACAAGTGATAATCTGTACATAGTTTGCACACTTGCTGCATGGTATTGCTATCCCAGAGTGGTATGTTCAAGACTGAGGTACTGGGTACAGCTGCACGAGAGGATAATTTAAAGATTTCTGAAAGTGCCACCTTGCAAATGAATGACAGCTGCAATGTGCATGTGCATTTTCTGCTGTGGTTCCTGCCTGGTACCTTTTAAACTTTCCCAGAATGTGTAAAACAGAATAGCTCAAGAGGACTTTTTAGTGAATGTCACTGAAATGTGAGGTAGTTGTCATCATTTGTATTATAATAATGCACTCTCTAATTTTGTAATCCAGTTTAGTTTTGCTGTTTGTCATATGTATGATATTGTTTCATTCTAGTGCACAATTTTTTGTGTGCGCTAATTTTGTAATCTAGTTTTGCTGTATGTTGATTGTATGTTTTGCACTGCTCGTTGCCTTGTTCAACTGTGTAATCTACCTGCATTCTCAGTGGGAGAGGAGGAGCCTTCGGGGTAGGGC
Source organism: Gekko japonicus (assembly GCF_001447785.1). Lineage (NCBI taxonomy): Eukaryota > Metazoa > Chordata > Lepidosauria > Squamata > Gekkonidae > Gekko > Gekko japonicus. Next base: position 507,940 of record NW_015166429.1, on the reverse strand, counting down.
AGGATAGAAATCCAAAGATAAATAAATAAATAAAAAATAAATCTATGATTTTGCTATGTAGCTCCAGGATGGGCAGTTTGAGGCTCACAAACCCAACGAGGACCATCCTTTGTCCCACTTTGTCCTCCTGCAGCTCAGTTCTGGCCAGCCCTCCTGCAAAAAAGGGGGGGCAGAGGAAATTTCGAAGAGGAAAAAGGGAAGACTCATTGACAGGCCAGTGCTATGTCAGCATAAACTGGGTTGTGTGGGGTTTTTTTGCTCACTCTGCTTTGTGTATAAGTTTTTTGCTTTTACAGATAATTTTTAAATGTCCGTTGAACCAAGTTTCTCTTGTTCCTGTACTTAAAAAAACTTGTACTTCCTGTGCTTTAACAAAGGTCATAAAATTAGGAGAAGACAAGTGGAGACATGCAAGAAACTTGAGGGATGGTTATCCTATTCCTCACACCTTTGCTTCCTCCTGTCCCCTCCCCAACCTCTCTCACTCTCTTTCTCCCTTCTGCCCCCGCTTTCTTTCTTTCTTTCTCTCTCTCCTCCATGTATGGTTTGGAGGGTGAAGTCTATGGCATTATACTGATCTGTAGTTCCTTCCCTCCTCCAATCCCACCCTCCCCAGGCTCCACCCCACAAATGTCCAGGAATTTCCCAACCTGGAGTTGGCAACACAATTTCCTTCCCACCCAACAGCCAACCTACCTTTATCTGCCTCTCTGTCTGCAACTTTCCATCTCCACACCCCTCCCCCACAGCCTCTACCTAGGAAAGTTACAGTCTTTCTCCACAGTGGGGACCAAAGCAGCTTACATTATTCTCTCCTCCTTTTTATCTGCACAACAACCCTGTGAGGTTGGCTAGGCTGAAAGTATGTGACTGATCCAAAATCACCCAGTCAGCTTCCACTGCAAGATGGGGATCTGAACCTAAATAAATATAATAAATAAATAAACCTGGGTCTTGCAGACCCTAATCTGAAGCTCTGTTACACCGCATTGGCTTTCATAGGGTGGCTGCTGATGAACAGTAGCAAGCAGCTGGGCCTAATTGAGTCATGCAAATCAGGTGGTATCAAGTCACCCAGAGGGTGATGCCTAGGGATGCCAGCCTCCAGGTGGGACCTGGGGATGCCTGGAATTACTGCTCATCTCCAGACTACATGGAGAAAATGGATGCTTTGGAGGGTGGACTCTGTGACATTGTACCCCACTGAGGTCCCTGTCCTCCCCAGGCTCCACCCGCAAATCTCCAGGAGTTTCCCAGCCTAGATCTGGCAACCTTATCCACAATCCCTTGCCGGTGGCATGGGGGGGACCTGGTGACCCTAAACTGCTGCCAGGCCAAGGGTTGCCAATCTCTAAGTGGGGCCTGGAGGACCCCCCCCCCCAGAATTACAACTGAACTCAAGAGAGCAGAGGTCTGTCTCCCTGGAGAAAATGGCTGTTTTGGAGGGTGGACTCTGTGGCATTATACCCAGCTGAGGCCTCTCCCTTCCACAAACCCAGCCCTCCTTACAGTCCACCTCAAAACATCTAGGGATTCCCCAGACTGGCACTGGCAGCCCTTGTCAGGCCTGGCCCCAAGGCTCCCTCCCTCCCTCAAAGGCCAAAAGAGGCCAGGAAAGGGCCCTTCCCCCACCCTTTTACTGACGGAGCCAGTTAGAAGCCTCCTCCTCCCCGCCCTGAACATTCTAATCTCTCTGTCACCATTGATGTCTGGAGTTAGATCCCTGCAGAAGCCATTTCAAAAGGTATTGGGGGAATTCAACCCTCCCTGAAGGGATTTTTTTACTTCTTGGATTTTTCTGCAGACACAGGATACTGACTATGTAGGAAAAGCTGTTGGGGGAGAGTGAGCCCTCTGTTGGCAGAAATAAGTATCTGCACAACCCGCCCCGTTGGAATTAGATATATAGATATCTAGATCTGAATTTAAGCTTCTCTGTTGAACACTAGTTCTCTGTTCTTTTCATTTCACCTAAGGGAACAATTTGGGTGGGGTGTGGGGGATTACTACCTGCCGGTAGTAGGGCTCCTGTTATCTGAGGTATATCTACTTTTTCTGGAAGGTGCCTTTCTTTTAAATAGCACTCAAGCCGTGAGTTGGCCATTGTATCCAGAAAGCACTTTGATTCCCTAATTGCTCCTGTGTTTTTTAAAGTGCTGATATAGCTGTGAAAAGCAATCTTTGCAGTGAGTATCTAATGCAGGGGTCCTCAAACTTTTTAAACAGGGGGCCAGTTCACTGTCCCTCAGACCGTTGGAGGGCCGGACTATAGTTTAAAAAGAAACTATGAACAAATTCCTATGCACACTGCACATATCTGCAGTTTGGCGCCCCTGAGGGCCAGCGCACCCTAGGCGAGCCGGCCCTGCCGGCGGGCCGGATAAATGTTTTCGGCGGGCCGCATGTGGCCCACGGGCCGTAGTTTGAGGACCCCTGATCTAATGTAATGCCATTCACCCCCACCCCCCAGTCATAATCATGAAAGTAAAAGCATGTGGTGGGCTTCTATGTCTTGCCCAGCAAGTTTGCTTCCAACTGATATGTGCATTATTCAACGCATATGTCCTAGTGCTTTTCTTCTAAAGTAATTCTGGTTGCTGATGACTGGGGAAGGAAACAAAATTAAGGAAGAACAGACTGTGTTGCAATAGGCAGCTGCTGCAGATGATATAATTCTTGGGTCTTTGCTCTGTGATCAGTAATGTTGAAATAATAACTAGATCTTACCTTGTTTCCGTCTGTTTTATTTTGGAACAATATTCAAGATAGAAGTGAGTTTGAAACAAGGCCAAGAGTCCCAGAATAACTGGATACTCTTTCTCTTAAATATCCTGTTTGTTATCTTCGGTGTGCCAAAGTGTATGGAGTTTAGAATTCATGGTAAACCCTCAGTGGAGTATGGGGAAATACCTTCAAGCTCCTTAATAAGGATATTTGATTTTGGGTTATTCTAGCATCCTGTTCTCAGTTTTTCTCCTGTTGGGCAGCATATGAAGCCAAAATCTCTTGCTTTGACAGAATGCATGCTATGGTGTGGAGGGAAGTGGAGGCATTTAGCTACTGCTGCTGTGCAGCAATTTGAAAGGGAGGCTGTACCGTGGGGCAATGCTGGCATTTAATGGCATATACAAGGTTAGAAGATGAGCAAGTGAATGCACCTGAGATGGTGTAGTTGGTGTTGTTGGGTCCAGTGACTGTGTTGGCAGGGTGTATGTGGCAGCACAGTTGGCGTCTGGGTTTATTGCAAGCTCTGGTACCAGTGTCCATGTTCAAATTAGATGTTGCATTATTGTGGGTCAGTATTGTCTATTGTCCATTGGACAGTGACAGTTCTTTTTCACAAATACTGGGAGGTAAACCTTTTCTTGTGCACAGACTACCTCCCAATCTCAACTCCTCTTCTAATATTGTATATGCCATTAAATGCCAGCATTGCCCTTTGGCTCTCTACATAGGACAAAGAGGGCAAACCCTATGCCAAAGGATAAATGGACACAATTCTGACATCAGGAATCACAAGATTGAGAAACCTGTAGGGGAATGACTTAACCTTCCAGGGCATTCAATGGCTGACCTCAAAGTAGCTGTTTTATTGTGAAGGCACTTCAGGAACAGAATGGAAAGGGAAATAGCTGAATTACAAGTTATTACAACACTCAGAACAAATGCCTTGCCAGGACTTAACAGGGATATTGGTTTCTTATCCCATTACATATGCTAATTCATTCAGTCCTCACATATGTATTCTCACCAAGTAGGGCTATACATCCCCTATGTTTTGATGTTTTTATTTTCTTTCTTTCTTTTTGAAATAGTATATTATAATAGTGATTGTAATGCAGAGATCTTGTTGATCTCTGACAGAACACTGTACCCCAGGAAAAGGATTCTGTCAGTTAACTCCGTGCTTTAGTGAAACAAAATGTTATTACTGCTCTTAACAATTAAGAATGTAATTGAATATGTAATGTAATTTGGAATGGTGTATTTAAATGTAGTTCTCTGTTTTGAGGACAAGGAAAATAGTCTGCACAGCCAAGATGCTGTAAAGTTCACCTCCATGCTAGAAAGGCGATGGATGGGGGTCTAAGGACATGATTCTCACAGATAAGGACACATCAATCTCCAGTTGTAACATATTTATTACCTATGTTGTCCCCCCCCACCCAAAACAGATGATAACCAGAAACCGTGCCATTCTTTTGATCTGTTTAAAAATATATACTTTCACTATTTTGCATGCTAATTTAACAAACCACCCCATATATACTATGATATGTAATTCCATTTCATTGTCTGACGAAGAGTGCATGCACACGAAAGCTCACATCTTGAATAAAAATGTGTTGGTCTTAAAGATGTCACTGGACTCTAACTTTGTTGTATTGCTTCAGACCAACACGGCTGCCCACCTTGATCTGTCTTTATGGAGGGCTACTTTATAAACACTTTAAAAATTCCTCTTTAACTGTCAAACCTATATCTGCTGTTCTTATGGTTGCTTGACAGAAGCAAATCTGCTTTCCACCACACTGCTTACCATGAAAACATTCAGGCTTAGAATGCCTCATAGCTAAGGGACAGAGCCCATGTTTTACATGCAGAAGCTCGCAGTTCATTCTCTGCCATCTGCCCATTAAAAAGGATCTTGGGCTGCAGTGTTGGAAAAGAGTTCCCCGGAGAGCTGCTACCCATCACCTTAGACAAGATTAGTCTATAGATCGTCAGTATCATATGGGTTGGATAAGGGTAGCCATTATCCTGATTGGTTTCTTTACTCCCTGTTGCTTCCAGGGTTGTCCTTATTGCCTATCCTCGAGCCTTTCCTCTTGGTCCCTAGCCTTCATTTTGACCAGAGAGAGCTTCAGGTGGTCTTCACTCTCCATCCATGATAGAATCATAGAGTTGGAAGGGATCTCCAGGGTCATATAGTCCAACCCCCTGCACAATGCAGGAAATTCACAAATACCTTCCCCTCCACACCCCCAGTGACCACTGTTCCATGCCCAGAAGATGACAAAAAAAAAACAAAAACAACTCCAGGATCTCCAGCAAAACTGGCATGGAGAAAAATTGCTTCCTGACCCCAAAGTGGCAATCAACGTTTCCCTGGGTGTGTAGGGAAGGGCCACAAGAACTAAGCACTGAGGCAACCCTTCCCTACCCTCCCTCTCATGATCCGCCTAAGTTCACACAATCAGTACCGCTGTCAGATGGCCATCTAGCCTCTGTTTGAGAACCTCCAAAGGAGGAGAGCCCACCACCTTCCGAGGAAGCCTGTTCCACTGAGGATGCTCTAACTGTCAGGAAGTTCTTCCTAATGTTTAGCCGAAAACTCTTCTGTTTTAATTTCAGCCCATTGGTTCTGGTCCGACCTACTGGGACAAAAGAAAACAACTCAGTACAGCAAGTAAAGGGAGCGGTGGCGCAGGCAGTACGACGCCCACGGTTAACATCAATAGCGAACAGCCATATGTTGTCGTGGGCACTCCATGAAACTGCAGAGCGGTCGGGTTAGAACGGATAAAAGGAAGTACTTCTTCACCCAAAGAGTGATTAACACATGGAATTCACTGCCACAGGAAGTGGTGGGTGCTACAAGCATGGACGGCTTCAAAAGGGAATTAGATAAGCATATGGAGCAGAGGTCCATCAGTGGCTATTAGCCACAAGGTATAGCTAGGGGCTCTGGGGCAAGTGATGCTCTGTCTTCTTGGTGCTTGGGGGTCAACAGTGGGAGGGCTTCTAATGTCCTGGCCCCACTGGTGGACCTCCTGATGGCACTGGTATTTCTGGCTACTGTGTGACACAGAGTGTTGGACTGGATGGGCCTTTGGCCTGATCCAACATTGGCGTCTCTTATGTTCTTATGTTCTTATGTTCTCATAATGGCTATTCGAATCCCCACCGCGGCTGTGTTGAGCCCCCATCCTCCGTCCCAGCTCCCGCCAACCCAGCGGCTCTAGTAATAACAAGAGGAATGGGTACCTGCCCTAGGTGGCAGGGGGCACCCTCCTCCTGACTCTGTGCCGGGAGTGCGGTCGGCAGCGGTGGCAGAGAGAGAGAGAGAAGGCGGCGGCAGCAAGAAGAGAAATGGCGGCGGAGAGAGTCGAACGATCAGGGAAGGCAGCGGCCGAATCGAGTGGAGGCGGAGCCGGAGCGATGTCGTGACGTGGGACGCAACACGGCAGGAGCCGACGGGACATTGCCGGAAGCTGCGCCCGAAAAAGCAGTGTCGCTCCGAAGCAGAAGAAATCACCAAGAGCCTGCTTGGACCTGGTCGCCAGCCATCTGGATCGCCGACTAAAAAAGAACAACGAGGCCGCCGGAAAAACGAAGAAGGATTAAGCCGCAGGGGTGCTGGTAGGATATCCCCTCCCCCAAAGAGAATTGTGGCCCTTGTTAGGTATTAACTACTACGTTGTAGTTGACTGTAAACCGCTCTGAGACCCATTAGGGGTCATGGGCAGTATATAAATCCCATGTAAATTTAAAAAAAAAGTACTTGAAAATGGTTATTATATCACCTCTCATTCGTCTCCTCCAGGCTAAATATACCAGCTCCTTCAACCTGTCCTCATAGGACTTGGTCTCCAGACCCCTCACCATCTTCATTGACCTCCTCTGGACACATTCCAGCTTGTCTATATCCTTCTGAAATTGTGGTGCCCAAAACTGAACACAATACTCTAGGTGAGGTCTAACCAGAACAGAGTAAAGTGGTACCATCATTTTGTGTGCTCTGGACACTACACTTCTGTTGGTACAGCCCAAAATCCCATTTGACTTTTTAGCAACCACATCACACTGCTGACTCATGTTCAGTGTATGGTCTACTAAGACCCCTAGATCCTTTTCGCACATACTACTGCCAAGGCAAGTCTTCTCCATCCTATAATTATACATTTGATTTTTCCTACCTAAATGCAGAACTTTACATTTATCCCCATTGAAATTTATTTTATTTGTTTTAGTCCAGTTTTGCAGCCTGTCAAGATCATCCTGTATCCTGACTCTGTCTTCTACTGTATTTGCTATCCCTCCCAATTTAGTATCATCTGCAAATTTAATAAGCGTTCCCTGTCTGTCACTGGCTCATTATCTTTTCTGGAGAAAGCCCACCAGATATTTAATTTCAGAAATCCCTAGGCGATGCTTACCGGTCATGTTTATGCTTCAGACCAGTTGTGTAGTGCAAAATTGGAGGGGGGTGCCATAGTGGCGTCAAATAGATGAGCTAATGTTTCTCATGAGAACTACCTGCTCCAGGGGCCTTCAGTGTTGTTCAGCTACTGAAATAGGCAGTCATTAAGCTCATTTATTGTTTGCCTGTTTAAGTAAGCCAGTAGGTGTAATTTCCTACTGATATGCAAAGTATTACCTGTTGTAAGGATCAGTTTTTAAAGGGCGACAGTCTGTCACTTTTGCAGTTACCACTAAATTCCTTAAACAGTTGATAACTTGTGAACCTGTTCAAGTCCTTCCCCTTGTTTCAAAACAAAAGACCTTCCTGGAATTTAATGTATTATTGTCCAGTATCTGGTTAATATTTTTTCCTCTGCAGCTCTCTTGTGAGTAGCTTGATAACGTAAACAAATAGAACTTCCTCCCATTTACGCAGCAGATAATTGTGTGAAGTTGTGAAAAGGAAAGTTAACTTGAAAATGAATGGTTATGCCAATTCTGAACCTTTAAGCATTTGAAGGCATGGAGATAGGCTAAAAAAATGCAGTAGATACCCCACCCCCCAGCTGATGGGAACAAAGTGTACAAAGTCTGACACAAATGGATTGTTTTTTTCATGTTGGCAGTCTTATATGCTGACTGGACCTATAGTAAATGTAACATTAAGGGATCATGGTGGAGGTAATATGTCTATAAATACTAAATGTTTAAAGATTAACATAAGAATTATTTTACCCTGGGATATTCAACAAGGATTTTTTTAAAAAATCTGATTATCTTGGTTTAAACTGACAGTAAAGAACAGTTATATTTTGTGTGCTGCAGAGGAGTTGTCAACTTTTTAGACCTGTCATTCAGTGTTAAGTGCTCTTTTGGGGAGTTAAATGAGGTGTTGAAATTGATTTTCTTCCTTATTACATCCAAAATGTCCCTTTGAAATGTTCATTACTGTCCCTCAGTGAAATGGAAAAAGTCAGGGGTGATAAGGCATCAGAAAAGTAGTGAAATTTAGGAACTCTAGTCACCTTAGGCCCCTTTTTTGCAGGGGCTTACATATGAATGAAATAAATGGAGAAGAGGAGAACAGTCTATTTATTTATTTTATTTATTATTTTGATTTATACCCTGCCCTCCCCGCAAGTGGGCTCAGGGTGGCTTACAGCATTGGTACCCTATACCATAAAAACCATGTACAAAATTTAAACAGCATCAAGCATTAAAAACAATCCAACAATTAACAATTAAAGTGCTAGTGATGGTACACTTTTGCTGGTAATCTCGACATGATTCAGATTAACTAACAATTATCATTGGCATCGGTGATCTTCAGCTTGGTGCGATGATATAATGCAAACCCTCCCCAGGACCAGAGTCAACCCAAACTACGGATGTTGGTGGTGGTAGAGGAGTGGCGGCTCCTAATTGAAAGCCTGGTGGAAGAGCTCCGTCTTGCAGGGCCCTGATCTCTTCTGGGAGCTCATTCCACCAGTGTGGAACCGCCACTGAAAAGGCCCTGGCCCTGGTGGCCGCAAGCCTGGCGTCCTTAGGGCCAGGAACGGTCAGTCGATGTTGTGTTCCTGACCATAGTGCTCGCTGGGGTATATATGGGGAAAGGTGGTCCCGCAGGTATGTCGGACCCTGGCCATGTAGGGCTTTAAAGGTCAATACCAGCGCCTTGAAGCAGATTCGGTATTCTATTGGCAGCCAGTGCAGTGCCTTCAGCACAGGCTGGATGTGCTCCCATTTAGGGAGGCCCATCACCAGCCTGGCCGCAGCATTCTGCACTAGCTGCAGCCTCCGGATTTGCGACAAGGGCAGCCCCATGTAGAGAGCGTTACAGTAATCTAGTCTCGAGGTAACCATAGCATGGGTCACTGTAGCCAGGTCATCACGGCCGAGGAAGGGAGCCAACTGCCGAATCAGCCGTAGGTGGTAAAAGGCCGACTTTGCAGTGGCTGCTACCTGGGCCTCCATTGTTAAGGAGGCATCCAGGAGCACTCCTAAACTTGACGTTGGCACCAGTGGTGCCCAACCAAGATCGGGAGCAGGAATCCCACCCCTGAGCCGCTCCGACTCAGGCACAGGACCTCCGTCTTCACCGGATTCAGTCTCAGCCGGCTCAGCCTGAGCCAACCAGCAACGGCTTGCAAAGCCCGGTCCAGATCTTCCAGTCTGGAGTCTGACTGGCTGTCCAACATCAGATAAAGCTTGGTATTATCAGCGTACTGATGACAACCCAGCCCATGCCTCCGGGCAATCTGGGCAAGGGGGCGGATATAGATGTTAAATAACATTGGGGACAGCACTGCCCCTTGAGGCACACCACATTCCAGTGGGTGTCTCCTGGACTGCTGTTCCCCTAGCACCACCCTTTGTCCCCGATCCTGGAGAAAAGAAGCAAGCCATTGCAGGGCCAGCCCCTGAAACCCCATGTCGGTGAGGCGGTGGGTGTAAAACGCGGCCAACAGATCTAGCAACAACAGTACCACCACACCACCCCGATCCAGATGCCTCCAGAGGTCATCCGTCAGAGCGACCAGCACCGTCTCCCTCCCATGTCCCGGGCGGAAGCCGGACTGGAAGGGATCTAATAGATGCAAGCACTGCAGGCTGAAGTCCTAAACATACTTACCTTGGAGTAGTCCCTGTTGAACTCAGTGTGAGTTGGGGAGGGAGTGTCATAGCTCAGTATGGGTGTCACACATAGTTTGCATTCAGAAGTTATAGGTTAATTCTCCATTTAAGGGATCTCTGAAGGAGTTGGGAAAGACCTTTTTTGCCTGAGAGTGGTGTCATGACCCACTCTGACTGGTCCAGAAACTCGGAGTTTTTAGAGCCTGAGGAGCCAAGGCCGGTGGGCTAGGAAGACCAGAGGGACCAGGGTGGGCCTGGTACTGCAGAAATGCCTGTTGCTAGTGTTCTAGCATCGCCAGAGGCCACCTGCCAGAGCCTGCAAGGATGCCCTTGCCAATCAGCCCCTGAGATAGTCACTGTCCTCCGCTGGGTGGGATGCAAATCTGGGCCCATAGCCTCCCCGGGACTCCCTCCCACTTTGCAGTGGCAGAAGGCCTGGCCAAAGTAGCACAAAGGAGGCCACGTGCCAGACTGACTGTGTGCAGCCACACAATGGATATAGAACAGTAATCCGAGAGTAATCCTTCCTCACAGAATCCTGGCTGGAGCACAGTGCAGCCCCAGGAGCTCTAGCATTTGCTGCAGTGCAGTTAGGCCCAATTACCATCCAGCCTACTTCAGTTGAGGCCTGGGAAGACTCCAGCCTCAGGGACAGGGACAGTATCCCTCCAAAAAGGGCAGGACAGGCTGATTACATAGTATAAAGTCAAGGGAAAGGGGGCTTAGGCCTTCTGCCCTGTTTTCCCTACATGAAATCACCCCAGGGAGATGCTGTTTGTCTGTTGGACAAATTTAGTTGTATTTATGGCTGCTCATAAGTTTCCTCAACAGGGCAAATAATGGCTCCCTTTTCATTATTGGGTATCCTCACAACAACCTTGTGAGGTAGGCTAAGGTGAAAGACTGTGACTGATCCAAGGTGACTCAATGAACATGACAGAGGGAGATTTGAATGCAGGTCTCCCAGATCCCCATACAACACTCTGGAGCTCCCGGCCTCCTGGCGATGCCGTTGGATGCCGGGGGCTGTTTTGCCGCCCCGGAGAAGGCCGGGGCAGCAACAGTCACCACGACATGGCACATTGTGACGTGGGCAGGGGGCGGAGCCGGCCCTGTTAAACGGCCAGGCACCACTCCCGCCCAGACAGTTGGAACTCGTGCTCAGTAGCTGTAGCAGCTCTGAGCACATCAGGGAGCTTTCCAAGGCCTTGCCTACCTTTCAGGCAATGGCGAGGCAGGGCTGATCTAATTAAAACAAAACAAAACAAACAAACAAACAAAAACCTAGCGGCAGTGAGGTGGCAAAGTCCAGGAAAGGGGGCCGGAGCAGCGAGGATTCAGTTTGAGCTGTGTCCACAGCCGTGAGCCTAAGCTGCATTGCAGCCTGGGCTGCATCTGCGACTTGATTTTTGGGGCCACACCTGCATCTTGCGGCTGCAGGGCGCCCCTTGCTGGCCTCCTTCCAGACGGCCTGATTTACGTGGCTGTGCCATTGCCAGATTTCCATAATACAATAGAATAAAGAAGGAGCCTTGCTTTGTTAGAATAAAGAAGGAGCCTTCACTACCCAAAGGTGTCTCAGGGCGGCTTACAAACTCCTTTCCCTTCCTCTCCCCACAACAGACACCCTGTGAGGTAGGTGGGGCTGAGAGAGCTCTTGACAGAAACTGCTCTTTTTTCAAGAACAGCTCTTATCAGAACTACGGCTTGCCCAAGGCCATCCAGCCAGGTGCAGGTGGAGGAGTGGGGAATCAAACCCGGTTCTCCCAGATTAGAGTCCGCGCACTTAACCACTACACCAAACTGGCTCTAGGGTAAGACTCCTCTCCTCTACACCAAACTCTGCTCTAGGGTAAGACTGCACTAACCAAACTGGCTAGGGTAAGACTCCTCTGTGCAAGTTGTAAGACTTCAGGGGTAGGCACTCCTAGGTGGCAATCAGTTTTGTGGGCTGCTGGTCGCGAGCCAGATTGCTGGCTCAAGACTGGTGCTAGGTGACCCACCCATGAAAAGGGCAAGGAAGTTGGTCAGGGGAGTGACACCTGCCTTGCCTGTTCCGTGCTCACTTAGTTGGTCCCTTGCTGCAATGTTATGTTAAATAGTTAATAAAGTGGCCCTTGTTTACTTCCAAACTGTTGTCTGTCTCGTTATTCCGACTGGGGGGGGGGGCAATAGCCACTCTCCTATTTTGTTTTTGTGTCTCTGTCTCAGGATGTTGGATCAGCTAGAACATTAGTCTGATCCAGAAGAGCTGCTGTTTTTGTTCTTAATGTGACAGGTCAAAAACAGACAACTGCAACTGCTGGCAAGAATATTTCTTTGCGAAGGGGCTTACAACATCATTCTCTCATCCTCCATTTTAGCCTCACAACACAGTGAGGTAGGTTAGGCTGAGAGATACAACTTATTTGACGTCATCCTGAGTTTCCATGGCTGAGTAGGGATTCAAACCTGGTCCAAAACACTAACCAATAGCCACTGACTAGTAATAATACCCAAGATGAACACAGTATGTTTCTTTGTTTCACTGGAATTATTCATCTCTGAAAGGACTCTAATGAAAATACATCTACAATCTGTGGCTGCAACATAACATGCAGTGTTCAGAGACTACTTTGTAAACGTAAAATACAGTTGAGTGATACGCTTATATTACTCTGGATCTACATTTTGTATATAACTAAGCCATTTTTTTCTTTTTCAGTTATTTACTATGGATAAAAAGGAATGTTTATCATTTTAGTCTCCAACAGAAGCTAGTTAAGTCTTTCACTGATTTGACATTGATATATTCATTTCATTTCAGTTGTCTGGCTTGGTTCAGTAGCTAAAAGCGATTAGCAGCAATACTCAAAGTACCAGTCACTCCTTTCTAGGATCACACCACTGCACAGGGTGACATAAAGGTCCTCTCTTTGGCAGAAAGATTAATAATTCAAAAACCTTTACTAGTTTCACCTGAGTTGTGATTAATCACTGTTTTTTGCCTGTGTCTGTATTATAATTGCTATGTTTGATAGGTGGAATGGGGGACAGTTTTTGCTGATCCACCCCTCCCATGGTAAAGCTCCCACTTCCCCTTCATGCTATTCCTGGGGTCTCATTTCTCCCAGAAGCAGCCTTTCAGGAGACACTTTTGACTGCAGGGGGAGGGAGGAAATCCGTTATCATTGGAAATTTTGGCAGGATCCAAGCCATTGATGTGTATCATATCCCTCTGTTCAGCAGATTTGGAAGCCTTCCTCCAACTTAGGTGGCTCTTCTGAAGACAGAAGAGTCACTGGAGTAAAGGCTCCTTCGCTGAAGGAAAGCATTGAGAGATTGGAAGTGGATTGGATGCTCACATAGGCCCTCACTTTCACTGTGCATGTCTGTAAGGTCTTCTTTGTTGTTCTGCATTGATTTTCCTCCCTTCAGCGCTCAGTTTGCTTTCTGGTCACTGTTTCCTTGGGTTTTCCGAGAGTGCTTTTGTGCTGATTTTCTCCTTGTTTTGCTTCCAAGCCGAAGGTAATTCAAAAGCATACAGATTCCCTCTGATTTCCCCCCCACACCCTTTTGCCACCCCTCAAAGGTCACTCATCCGCAGCCCCGTAGCTAGGGAATTTTTGGGGAGGGGGCGTAGAGGGGCCCACCAGCTAATTAAATGAAAGCACAATGCAGGTGGTAAGTTGGAGCACTTTGGGGGCAGCCCGGGAGGGAGGGGGCCTAGAAGAAACACTAGGGGGCCAGGCCCCATGTTAGCTACGGGCCAGCTCACCCGCCCACATAGAGGTTGTTCTGCCCACTCTGCACCTTCTGCCATCCTCCCCCCATTGTTCCCTTGGTTTAATTTTTTATATATATTTTTACAAGTGGCACGAGTCTAGTGATATGAGACTATAGCTAGTCTCGGATCACTGAATAAAAAAATTAAGATGGGGGGTTAAAAGGAGCTGTGCGAGGGTTTGTTCCCTGCTGGTATTGACTTTGGTGTAGTGGTTAAGTGCGTGGACTCTAATCTGGGAGAACCGGGTTTGATTCCCACTCCTCCACTTGCACCTGCTGGGTGACCTTGCGCAAGCCATAGCTCTGATAAGAGCTGTTCTTGAAAAAGAGCAGTTTCTGTCCGATCTCTTTCAGCCCCACCTACCTCACAAGGTGTCTGTTGTGGGGAGGGGAAGGGAAAGGAGTTTGTAAGCCACTCTGAGACTCCCTTGGGTAGTGAAGGGTGGGGTGTAAATCCAATCTCCTCTTCTTCTTCTTGAAAGGGGGATTGGAGAGGAAGCAAATGACAGTGTCCCCAGTGCAAATAATAAAAAAAGATTTCAGTGCTGCATGCAAACAAAATAAGGGGGAGGGATTGTCAGCGCGGAATGAGTTTGATATGCGATGTAAAGAGAGAGAGAGAGACTAGAATGGGAAGCCTAAAGCTTTGAAAACATTTTACCCTTTAATGCTTTAGTGAACAAAGTTTTTTGGGGGAACCATTTTGGCAGTCTCTGGAAGCCTAACATTAAAATGGCAGCTGAGTCACATGGACCTTCTGCAAACCGCTGAACTTAAGAATCACTTGGGATCAATCCATTTGGATTACAGAATGCAAACTGCACAGGACAGGCTTTTAAAAACTGCCAAGATCACAACCAGCGTGCAGGATCAAATGAGAGAATCACGATGAGAAAACCACGCAAATTTTCAAGGGTCAGGAAATCAGCATTACTATGCAGCTGCGCTAGTGCTTCAACAAAAATATCCCCCTTTTTCAATTTAGTGGCACAGCCTAGAAAAGCTCTCCAGAGCTTCTGCCAGAGGACTCCTCCCCCATACAAATTGCAGCCCTGTGCAAAGTGTGGTGGAGTTGCCAGCAACTTTGCATAAGTACACACACACACATGTTGCTGATGATCACAGCTTGCAATGCCAGTGTCAGTGGGTTCTACCATGCGTTCTCTACACTCAGCATTTTCCTCCATATATATATATGTATTTAAGCCCCCGGAGGGAATTTTTTAATTGATTTTTTAAACACTACAAAAACTAGAACATAAAAAAGGGAAAGGGAAAGCTACATATAAGGGAGAAAGTAAAGAACCCACTACTAACTAAAAACCCAAGAGAGGAGATCTCCAACTAGCTTTTTATACTTCATTCAGACTTTTCATCTTTGTACTTCTTATGAACTGTGTCAACCTTTTAACCCTTTTAACCATCCCCAGTTACATTTAATTGCATTTTCCTCCATATTATGAGATCGTGCATTTTTAACAGTGGCCGACAACACAGCAGAGAATCCCCTAGTGCTCAGCAGTATGGAAAATGGAGCTTTCCAGCTGCTTGTCAGTTTCAAAAAAGTCTTGTCAATTTCAACATCAGGTTTTCCCCTTTTGCCTGTGTTCCATTCTGTTCCCTTTCATTCATTAACACTAAAATGCATGTGCAAAACCTGAACTACGAGGATTTAAATGGGAGGCGCTTTGTGGATGCTACTGCACAGCTGAGATAGGGCCATTGTGAAAAGTTTTTTTTAAAACTTTGGACACTATCCCCCCACATGTCACAAGTGGTGTTCCACTCAGATTTAGAAAAGTGGTGTTTAAAAAAAAAAAATTGTAGCTGCAGAATAAATACACCAGAAAAAAAAGAATGGTGCATAAGGCAGGCACAGAACCCAAAG
This sequence comes from Gekko japonicus, assembly GCF_001447785.1. NCBI lineage: Eukaryota > Metazoa > Chordata > Lepidosauria > Squamata > Gekkonidae > Gekko > Gekko japonicus. Next base: position 492,468 of record NW_015166429.1, on the reverse strand, counting down.
TCAAGATTAAAGGCTTAATGCTCTGAAAAACTGCAGTAAGTTGTGTGTGCGTAATGGGCCATAGTCCCTCACCCTCTCACCTTTTCTCTGTGAAACAAATTTCCCACTGTATTCTAGGGTGGCCAAGTAGACTCACCCCTCAGAGCAGGGAAGCCTCACTGGTGTCCGGGAGTTTGTCAGGGGCGCGCCGGCAGCACGTCACTGGAAGTGACGTGCTACGTGCTCAGGTTGGGGGCGTGGCCCACATCGTCGGGGGGGAACCATATAGTTTTCAGGAGGGCGCAATGGGTGAGCGAATAGCCATTGTTTGCACTGCTGAGTTGATTGATCTCTGCACCACTGGCTTATAGCTCCACAGGGGCTACTCAGCTTGGCTTGGTCCAGGGCCATTTACACTTCCCTGTCCGCTCCAGCTGTTGATGATGGTTTATTTATTATTGTTATTATATTTTATCCTTCCTTTCCACCAAGGAGTTTAGGCAAGTCACCCTTGTGAGGTGGGCTAGGCCCATGTGCTTGACGTAGGTAGACCCAGCTTCCCCAGCATTATGTGAAAACAACACTCATTCTCAGTGGTATGGAATTAGTCACACTGGACACAAGAGAATGAGCTGGATCCAGGTAGTTTTTCCACAGGTGAAAAGAGAAAGAGAATGTTCCCTTTGTAGTGACAAAATAGTTTGTAGAGATTTTTGTTTCTTTATACTTGTTTTATTATTGTTATATTGAAATGTTCAATAAAACATTTTAAAGAAAAGAGAGAGAGAGAGAATGTCCCCTTTGATCACCAAAATTACTGTGCTGGGAATGGTGGAACCTGCAGGGGTAAAAGGCGGATGCTATAGGGGGCTGAAGTAAGGAAGAGGAGTAAGTAAGATGGAGTGAAAAATCTGGTAGGATCCAAGCCATTGTCACAGAATTTCAAGGTTTTGTGAAGGGTTGTACATGAACATGGGGCAGGAGATGGTGGCTTTGGGGGGGAGGGTATAGGGAACAGAGAGAGAGAGAGAGAGAGAGAGAGCAGAAGCAAAGAACTCCTCCCCCAGCTCTAAAAATAGTAATATTACGGCTGCCCACTCTAAAGCACGTTAAAATATACTTAGAAGTTCCAGCTATAAACCTGTTTTTCTGTCCACTGAAACAAAAACAAAAGGTTACAATCCAGCTTTCAGATATGAATGAGTGGAATTGTAAATGAGTGTGTAATTACATCCATAAGTACAATTCAGGCAGTGGTGAAGCTTGCTCAGCTCTCAGCAAATTGAATAGTATTCAAGTGTCTCATTTTGTAATAAACTCCCATTAATTTTTATAGGAGTTAAATGCGTCTCACTTTTTTTGGGGGGGGGGAAGGAGATGCAGCAGACTAGTGTAAATCTCCTTTGTGTTGCAAACTTACTAGGTAGCCTTAAGGAAGTCCTTTCTCAGTCAGTGCTCTCCCCCCACCATCATTACAATACGGGGTGTTAATATCCATCAGTTTGCAAGCTGCTTTGGGTTCTGTGGACAAGGGTGACTCAGTAGATGTTGTTTATCTAGACTTTCCGAAAGCTTTTAATGAAGTTCCTCATCAAAGGCTCAGCAGTCACAGGATAAGAGGACAAGGCTTCTTGTGGATTAAAAACTGGTTAGTTAATAGGAATAGAGTGGATATAAATGGGCAGTTTTCACAGTGAAAGCTGGCAAGCTGTGGGGTACTGCAGCTCAGTACTAGGTCCTGTGCTTTTTAACTTGTTTGTTAATGATTTGGAGTTGGGAGTAAGCAGTGAAGTGGCTAAGTTTGTGGATGACACTAAATAGTTCAGGGCAGTGAAAACCGGGAAGGACTGTGAGGAGCTCCAGAGGGATCTGTTGAGGCTGGCTGAGTGGGCGTCAGTGTGGCAAATGAGGTTCAGCATGGGCAAGTGCAAAGTAATGCACATTGGAGCCAAAAATCCTAACCATAAAAAAACCATAAAATCCTAACCATAGGGTCCGAACTGATGGTAACTGAACAGGAGAAAGACCTTGGAGTTGTGGTAGATAACTCACGGAAAAGTCAACTTAGTTTGTGACTGCAGTAAAGAAGGCAAATGCTGTGCTGGGGACTGTTAAGAATGGGATTGAAAACAAACCAGCCAGTATCATAATGCCCCTGTATAAATCTATGTTATGGCCTTCTTTGGAATATTGTGTGCAGTTCTGGTAACCACACCTTTTAAAAGTTATTATAGCATTGGAAAAAGTGCAGAAAAGGGAGACTAAAATGATTAAAGGGATGAAATGCCTTCCCTATGAAGAAACGTTAAAGAAGATACAGCCCTTGAGCTTTGGAGAAATGACAATTGAGGGGTGACATGATAAGAGGTTTACAAAATTATGCATGGGATAGAGAAGGTAGAGAAAGAAGTCTTTCCCTCCCTTTTTCACAATACAAGAACTCACAGACACTCAATGAAATTAATGAGCAGTAAAATTAGAATAGATAAAAGGAAGGACTTCTTCACCCAAAGAATAATTAACAGGTGGAATTCACTGCTGCACTACATGGTGGGGGCTGTAAACATAGCTTCAAGAGGAGATTGGATAAACATATGGAACAGAGGTCCATCAGTGGCTATTAGCACCAAGGTATGGATGGAACACTATGTCTGAGGCAGTGATGTTTTGTATTCTTGGTGCTTGAGGGGCAACGGCGGGAGGGCTTCTGGACCTCCTGATGGCACCTGGGTTTGGACAATTGTATGACACAGAGTGTTGGACTGGATGGGTCATTGGCCTGATCCAACATGGCTTCTCTTATGTTCTTATGTTGGGGAGAAAGGCAATGTATAAATGAAGTAAAATGAATACAAAAATAAATTAAAAGGCCTGGGGGAAAGCCTGGAACATACATTTCTATAATACAGGGAAAGTACCAGGAAGGCCCTGTGTATAGAAAAATTTATTTCTATAGGCTTCATGCTTCCCCCTTGGAATGTATCTTGCTGACCTCCTGTTGTTCTGATTTCCTATGCAAGCCAGATGACTGACCATTTGGTCAATTGCCATGCCATAAACCAAATGGCCCTACCGAAGCATGTCAGAAACGCACGTAGGCCCAAGGGTGGGTTGGACTCTGGGGATCATTGACTGCAGAGGGTGTTCCCCAGACCTAGCCTATCCCCTGTTCTGTGGACTTATCCCTGAAATGCTTTGTCTCTGTCATGTGCTTTTTGGGAGAGACAAAGAGTTGCTTTGGAGCTGAGCACATGGCTGCATGCTTGCAAAGATGAAACTCTTGTTTCTCAAGATACTTGGACTATCCCAATGGACAATACTGACTCTTGGACCCTACCTGATGTTGGTAAATATGCTTCTTATTGTGTAGTTAGGCAAAACATTGCTTAGCCTTTCTTATTGTAGAATTCTCGTGGTCTGATGCAAGTCTGTGCTAAATAAACTTTACTCTTGTTTATAAATCCTGTCTGCTTGATGGGTAACTGGACTCCAAGGCTAAATTCCCTGTGCCTAGCTGGCTGCACGCTACCATTGAACCTTAAGGGTGCATCTCTGAGGAGGGGCTAGAGCTGGGTATTGTTGTTAATGTATTGTAAACATATAGGAGTTTTTCCCTCATTCCTAGACAGGCGTGGGGGCAGAATCCTGTACACCCTGTCTCCCGTGCATGGCCTTCTGGTTTCAGTGTGTAAGAGAACACAGGAGAGGGTTTCAGGTGATGACTGCAGCAGACAGGCAGGGACACATAAGAAACGGTCATCTTTCAGGTACACTGATCCTAGAGCATGAAATGAGTACAGTCCTAAGCTCTCCAAGGGGCTTCTATCGTACATATAGAACTCTGAATGTAGAAGAGCTTCCTTTTGTCTAATGATGGAAAAAGTGGTGCCTGCATTGGGTTCCCCTCCTGTCACATGGAATATTTCTCAGTTCAGAAACAATAATTTGGCCCCCTCACTGGCTAAACTTTGTGTTAACATTAGAACACTCGTGTGCAGTATGTGTCAGTTTTATTGTGGCGAGTGTACATAGAAGCAGAATCCTAGTTTTATTGCCTTTATTTTCAGCATGAGTCAAGGGTGAGAAATGTGGTGAAACTTAATGGTGGTAATTATGGTAAAAAAGGCAACTTTGAGGTCAGAAGGGTGGAACTACATACTTTAAAATATTGGCAGCTATGAAAGGAAATCCACAAAAGAGTTGTAAGTTCTTGAATAATCAAGGCCTAAATTGATCAAAGCCTAAAGCACATGCATTTGTATTGGGCTCGTTTATTATCAGTGGCGCCTAAGGCAAACTTTATAGCATTGTAAATTGCTGAATTTTAATTACTGGTCCGCATATAAAGATTACATACAGCATACAAGTGTTTGGCAGGCTCAATTAACACTTGGTGCTACTAGACAGTGTGGCAGACTCTGTAATTGATAGAGGCTCCTGTCTGTTCACCAGGGGCCCAAAATTCAAATCGTAGTGTTCCCCAGGGAGTCTTGAATTGGAGTCATGGGAGATAAAAAGCCAAATTAACTAAGCTAATTCTCTGGTTCTCTGTTATGGCAGATGGGAGAAGGCTATTACCTGGGGATAATCCTTGTGTTGTTATTACAAGAAGGACTGCTTTGCTGGGAATGCATCTTCATGCAGAGGGTAATTGTCATGAGAGAATGAATGAAAGATGCACACAGGTAGTGAGGTAAACTTTTCTAAAGGGGACTCAGCTTTTGTTTGACATGGAAAGAGGCTACAGGCAACCACATTGGTCCAAAACCAAAAGCCATATAGTACTTTTTAAGAACACCAACCAAAATAACACAAAACAGTGTGCAAGCTTTTGAGTTCTTCAGAACTCTTCATTGGAGGTAGTTAACTAACTGCTGGTATTTAACTTTGCAATTACATGCTTCCATTTTTCGTTTCTTCTTCCCAGCATACCAGTGTGCTGTCTGATATTACCAACTAGCCACATGGAGTGGCCTGTGAAATCAGTTAAGCATCCTTCAGATATCCCCTGGGATGTACACAAAGGAAACTTAACAATATGGCCTGAAAGATGCCTCCCCCCTCTTTCAATAAGTAGACTGAGAACTTGAAAACTCACATGCTGTTTTAGGTTGGTCTTAATAATTATGTGGTGTATGTTTTTCTTTAATTCAGCTTTTTGTTCAGTGTTTATTCAGTAATGTTGAACGTTCAACCTATGTGCTCTGGTTACTTGGAGAGCAACTGAAGCTGGTAAACATCATGGTATTGCCTAATCTGTGTCTGGTCGCTGGGGCCTGGATAGATCTTGTCAGATCTTGGAAGCTAATTAGCATTAGCCCTAGCCAGTACCAGAGAAGTCCAGGGTTGCTATGTAGGCAATGGCAAACTACCTCTGTCTCTTCCCTTGAAAACCCCCCACGCCATAAGTAGCAAAAAAAAATAAGATAGCAAAAAAGGGCTGATCCTTGCGTTGCATAGTATACAAGTGCAAGCTAATGGCATCCTCTTATTGGGATGCACCCTGTGGTCTGTGGATGGTGCTGACTTTCAGATTTGTCACTCATGTTGCTATTGGGTAGGGTTGCCAGCTCCACATAGGGAAATGCCTGGAGATTGGGGATGGAGACTGGAAAGGGTGGGACTTGGGTAGTGAAGGGACTTCAGTGGGGAGTAATACCATAGAGTCCACCCTCCAAAGCTGCCACTACCTCCAGGGGAAATAATCTTTTTAGCCTAGAGGAGATTGGCTGCTCAGTTGGGTATATGACAGACTTGACTAATGCATGCTTGTTCATGCTGTTGTTGACATAGTTACATTTGTTGTTTATTTACCTTTCTTTCCCCCCCCCCTTGCTTCATATCATATCCATGCAAGGCTTTGATTATGGCTCTATTTCCTCAGGCAGATTCACTGTTCCAACATTATAATTCATAATCTGCAACACTGAACTGGTGCAAGATACCTTGTGCTAGGATCTGTCTGTCATTCATATATCTATGCTTCGCATAGTCACAGTTCATTCAGATGAGGTATTTCAGTGTCTGAAGTGTTAACTGGTTTATTTTTTCCACTCACCAGAACACAGTTTATTTGTTTACAGTGGGCTGATGTTTAAATATATATACAGTCTGTAAGAAATGAATGAAAAGGACATTGTCTCAAAGATAGATTTCAAAGTCAGAAAACTATAGATGACAAAACCAAAACAAAACCCCCTTTATTCTGTTTCAGTTCAGCATATGATACCAAAACAAGACAGAAGGTGGCAGTCAAAAAGCTTTCGAGACCTTTCCAATCCCTTATCCATGCCAGAAGGACTTACCGGGAGCTTAGATTACTCAAGCATATGAAACATGAAAATGTGAGTGAAGAGACTGGGTCATGAGTATTGTTAATAGAGCACATGTAGCTCATCTTTCATATCATCATCATCATCATCAGAAAGCACATGTGCATCACTATACACTTCAATAACTCAAGATTGTTTGAACCACTGGTTGTAATCCTCTGTCTCCTGTACCCAAATTCCTTAATTTAGTCTTGCACTTAAAAATAGAATTTACTAGCATGGTAATACAAATGGGATCATTGCTGGTATGAAGTACAGGATTGAATTCTTTGGCTCTGCCCCACCCACCAGCCCCTATCCTGGGCATTTTTGTTCCAGCTTTGATAGAGCACCTCTGTATGTGCAACCTGCATGCTTGTAAGCCTGTTACTAGAACCGTGTTTCTTACAATGTGGATGGAACCTCTGAACATGAGCACAGTTGACCACATTGGGATGTGCATTCACAGGCAAAGAAGACAGTGCCAGAGCATCTGGTCGTAATGGGGTAGATGGGGAGCTTGTCTACCTGAGCCTTCTCTCTCACTATGTGTATTGCCCTGTATACGCGTTTCTTCAGTACATATGACAGATTTGGACACAATGCACATTCTCCTTGCTGTACCAGTCACTGTCACAACTATCTGGAGCCAGACAAGGGCTGCTGTATTGTTCACCTAACAACAGTTATTAAGCGGAGCAGCAGAATATAAATGCGGGCTTGAACCATTGATGTTCTTGGAGCAAATAGAACACCCCCACACACAAACATTTTCTCTGGGATCTCTGCAGGATCCTAGGCTGAGCTCAGGTCATTCCACTCTAGTGCTTTTACAGCAGAAGTCAGTTTGGAATGATCCTAATAGGTTGCCAGATTGAGGTATTGCGTATCCATCTTCCTTTTTCGTCATGAAGCAGGTGTCCAACATTGTAAAAAGTTGTGGGGGGGGAGGCATAAACGTGTCTTTAATCATATTGATGTACATGCAACATTTTAGAAATGAAGAGGCCTGAAGCCTTTCAGAAGCATGGGGAGTGGCCAAAGGCTTGGATAACTGGGGAGTCTATCTGCCAAATGCATGAATGTGGAGATAAGACGGGCTCAAGATACTGGAGGGGACACAATGGAAATCCTGATTTGCTCATATGGTGTAAAGTTGGATGCACTAAATTTCATGAGTTTAAATGCATTTAGCCCTTTTGTTCTACTGTTGCCAGTATCCTGACGACAGAAATGTGTAGATACAGATAGCAAACACATCGAGTTGCCACTTGCATTTCTCAAGATAAAATGTCATCTCTTCTGTTTCAGGTTATAGGATTACTAGATGTTTTTACACCTGCAGCATCAATAGAAAATTTTAATGAAGTGTAAGTAAAGTTTGACATACAGGTGAACAGTGGGAATGCCACAGGAACACCATGGACATGATCCGGCCAAAGTAAAGCATGTGTAAGGCCTGTGGATTTCAGTGTGAAAGTTAACCTTAACTTTCTCTCTCTGAAAGAGATAACACTTAAAAATATTGTATTTTGACTGGATCAACCTCTATGTTATTTCTTAGAGCAGGCAGTATGATTTTCTCATATTGATGACGATGAAATAGGGTTTGGTCATATATTTCATGTCATTGATTAATGACTTTCTGTAATAGCACTAAATGCTATTAATCACATTTTAATTGCCTTTTTCTGTAAAGAAGTAGATTTAAATGTCATGCAATCTTTTTTCTTTTGCATAGGTATCTTGTCACAAATTTAATGGGTGCTGACCTGAACAATATTGTGAAGTGCCAGAAATTGACAGATGACCATATACAGTTTCTTATATACCAGTTACTTCGAGGACTTAAGGTAAAAGCTGATTGATATTTAAAAGGTCTCAAAAAAGCTGGAATCTCTCTGTGGTTAATTTTTATTGCACATACATTGATAATTTTGTAATAATTTGTTTTAACTTTCTAACAACATTGTAAGACGTTTACTACACATATTGCATATTGGGATATAATTTGTACTGCAAGCCAAATTCCTATGTATCGGAGCAGAAAAAGTCCCAGAAAGCTGTTATTGGCAGTAATTGTTGTATTTTACAGTACTACCACATCCAATGCTTGAAAACATACTTTGACTTAGGACAGAATGTTTTGTTTGCATAGATTCACCCCTCCCCTTGTGCATATTGAATAATTCACGCCAGTATGGTTCCTTTAGAAAGCTATAATTTGGGTTTTTTAAAATTTGGTATAATAAAAACTATGATTTGATACACAGGCATTCATGAATTTCAAAGGAAAACATTTAAAAGCATCTAAAATTAATAATTCTTTTTTATACTCAAGGTGTTTTTCCTGCCCCAAATCTCTCGGTAGAGAGGTAAATATTCTCTAGGTTGGCAGGAAGTCATGTATCTCTCCAATACACTTAAATTGGTTCCCTGGATCATGGTTTTCTTAATGAAATTCTGTAGTGCTTTTCTACCCCAATGCATTATTTGTTTATTTAAAACATACTTACGTTGCATTTCCACCCGATCAGGTGGAAACATAAAAACATTAAAACATTTGAACAATTAAAAATAACTTTAAGTTATGCAACAATTCCATCAGAACACAAATAAACAATATCAGAATCAGAGAGGAAGGCCAACAATGGTTATTGGGGGTATGCCAAATTAAATTTAAAAAGTCTTCATCTGCTGGTGGAAGACACTGATAGATGGAGACAGATGAATCCCCCTGGGGAGGAAGTTCCAAAGTTTTGGTGCGCCAACTAAGAAAGCCCTTTCTCAGGTTGCTACCCGCCATTACGTGGGCTGCAGTGGGGGGAAACCCTATCCCAGTGGCAAAATGCATGGATTTCTGTGGGGGTTTTTTCACCCCTTACTGTTTTTTTTGTTTTTGATTACAGAAAGTGTAAATGGTAACTGACTGTACTTTGGAGACAGTGTTATTACTGTACAAGTGACAGTCTCTTAAAAGGGAAACGTTCTGGGGCCATTTTTCTTCTACATACTGCCAAAAATGGACAACCAGGGTGTAGAAATACCCTGCAAGTATTATTTAAGTAGATTACAGTGCAGTCTTAAGAAAAGTTGCACCCTTCTAAGACCATTTGGTTTAGTAGTCTTAGAAGAGTGTAATTTTATTTAGGACTGCATTGCTAAAACGACATACCTATATAAGAGGTACAATTGTTTTAGTTGGGTAAGGTCTAAGGAGGGATAGCACAGCAGAGATCCTCTGAGGTAGAGGGAATTAAAGCCCTTTATTGGAAGCACTGGGGCTGTAGGTGTGAGCCCTCTTCTGCTCATTGTATCCTCACAACATTACAGACCAAAGCGATGATGTCAAAACACGCAGTTAATCAATTGATTTAAGCGTGCATGAAAAACTGTTAAATGCTCTTTGAAACAAAAAGGTTTTACAGACATAGGTTAATAGAAAGGGGGCTTCGGATAATCCATTCCTGAGTACCAAGACAATAAAGATTCCGTTTGGATAGAGGACAGATGAATAACCTATGAAGAATGTATGCAGAAAGGGACTCACAGGTTCATTCTTCACAGGGTTGTAGAGGATGCATGGCTTCATATCGCCTTGCAGAGTCAAAAGTAAAAACCCAGCAATAGCACAACTACTTTCTCCGGTGGTCCAGGAGTGGGGCAGTCCTTGACTCCTTACTCCTGGGAAAGCAGCTCCCCCTTCCGTAGGCAGGGCCGGCAAACTTTGATCCCAGAGGGGAGGGGCTTATCCTCTGATCCCCAGTCTTACTGGCCCTGCCTTCTGAGCAGGATGTACTGGCTGTGCTCTGAAGAGCACGAAGATCCCAGAAGATACCAGAAGGTCAGAAGAAGAAGTGGAGACCTAAAGGGCAATGGGAGAAGGTACTTACCTTCCAGCCCTAAAACATATTAGAGAGCTGCAGGCCTCGAATTACAATGGATCCGGCGCCAGCTGTCCTGGGAGGCCCCCAGGCGGTTGTGGCACCGAGAGGAATGCCTCGGACCTTGCTTGGAATGCAGCGGTAAACTGCTCTTCCCCCCCCCATCCAGCCGCAGCGGTGTTCGGCGGTTTGGGGGACAGACGCTCAGTGAAGAGCCTGGGGAGAGCAGAGGCAAGAGAGGCAGCCGAGGGTGGTGCAGAATCTCTGTCGCCGTCCCTTTCGGCATTGGAATGGAGCCCCCTTCTTGTTCCAGATCATGGCGAGGAGGGACGTGTCTCCTGTGCAGTCTACCCGGTCAGCTGAACCATGGTAGGACTGTATCCATTGAGAACTGGCAAGGTGTGGAGGGGGAGAGAGAAAGAGGATTACCCCCCCTCCTCCAGTTTTCTTTTCCCCGCCCTTTACTCCTTTCTTCTGGATCTGGATAGGAGGTTCTTTAAAAGGACAAATTGCTTCTGGTCCATGGGTCAGGTCTCTAGCAGGGACATTTTACAGTCCTTATTGCTGGGCCTTTGGGAAAGGGAGCAACAATAGACAGCCTACTTCTTCCCCACCTGATTCAGCTGATGTGGGTGGGGTAGGGCTCCATTTTGGGGCTCTGTTAGGAGAGTGATGGTGGCTCACTTTCAGGTTCCCCTAAAATGGCTGAGAAGGCAGGAACATCTAGCTCCCAAGGCACAGAGAGTCTTAACCCTTCACAGATTACCAATATAGCCTCCCAAAATACTGAGCCCTCAGGAGAGGAAGCCCAGTCAAATTTCTCTCCTGGCTTAGAGAGGAAATGAGAGAGACTTCACTGGTCTAGGGCAACAGGCAGCTTCTTCCTAGGCTACTGTCCTCTCTGCTAAAAGAGACAGGAGCCCCAGTATAGAGGGCAGCCCTCCTCCTAGAAATACAGGCCTCCCAAGCATAGTGCCAGAAAAAAGGTGAACTATTAGAGCAGGAGAAAGAAAAGGGTGCCTGTCATTCAATCTAGACTCTTGCTCCTAATCTCTATAATAGAATATGGGCTAAGGTCATGAGGGCACTAGAGTTTACATACTCTCCAAAGATACAGGAAGACAAGGAGGTTCCTGGGTTCTTTCCTGTAGGCTCTGACAAAGCCATTCCCAAGTGTGCCGCTTCCTGTGGCATTATATAATATCATTACGGCAGTATGGGAACACCCAGCCTATCCAAAGTCTGGGAAACCCAGTGTTTAATAAACTCTGCTTTCTTATTCCAGGAGCCACAAAGAAGTTCAAACTTCCTATGGTGGATGATTCAATTAACTTATAAGTGTCTACTTCTCTGTTTCCCGTGGATGCTGATGGACTCCCAAAAAAGACAAGGGAGTTGCAAAGGCACTGCGTAGAGTTTTTTTGAGGCGCTTGCCATCTCCCTTAGAGTATCAGCTATGGGATCCCTGTTTGCTCAAGTGGCCTACCTGTGGGCCTCAGAGCTAACTTCTGTAGACAGTGACATACCAAAGAGCCTTAAAGATGAGCTAAAACAGATAGCTCTAGCCACAGCATTTGCGACAGAAGCCTCTTTGGATGCCATACAACTCACAGCGAGGGCTATGGCATGTCGTACAACGGCCAGGAGAAATACGTGGCTGGGACACCGGAATGCAGATCCAGCAACAAGGACCAAGGTGGCAGTGGTATCTCTCAAGGGAGTTAACCTTTGAAGAGCAGGCCTGGAATGTTACTTGGTGAAAGGCAAAGGCAAGTCATGGGTGCTACCGTCAAAGAAGAAGGATATGAATTCTAGAAGGAGACCACAGTCTTTTTGAGACCTCAGTCGTGATGATAAACAACAAATGGAAGATATAGGCGCAAGAGGATAGCTTTCTCTGGGCAGTGGCACCAGGCTGTGTCGGACAAGTGGTTCCTGGAGACGCTGGCTCATGGCTACGCACTAGAGTTCAAAAGAGTTCCAAGCAACGTTTCTTGGATATCTCATGGGAAAGATCACCAGGAAAAACACAAGATGATGTTACAGGCAATCTAACATCTGTTGGACACTGGAGTGATAGAGATGGTGCCGAGACAGAGAGTTCGCTAGGAATTTAGTCCATCCCTTTACGATCACCAAGAAGAATGGGAACACTAGGGGCATCTCGGACTTGAAGTGGCTCAACAAACATGTGCAATCACAAAAGTTCAAGATGGAAATGTTGAGGTCCATTTATTTATTTTTTCCCTCCATACATGCAGGGGACTTCATGGTCTCCATAGACCTGGCGGAAGCCTATCCGCACATCCTGACAAGGGATAATCACAGGAAATTTCTAAGGTTCACATATCACAGCAAACATTTCCAATATTGAGCCTCGCCCTCTGGACTCAAGTCCTCGCCTCAGATATTCTCCAAGGTCCTGGGGACACTAGTGGCCTTCCTAAGTCTGAGAGGAGTGGTCCTGTTTTCCTTACTTGGAAGACGTTTTGATCCAGGCAGAGTCCAGTCACCAGGTGAGCCTACACTTGGACTTTATAATCCAAGTATTTAGTGTTTAGTCATGCTGGCCACATGACCATGGAAATGTCTTCGGACAGCGCTGGCTCTTCGGCTTTGAAACTGAGATGAGCACCGCAACCCTAGAGTCGGTTTGGCTGGCTTTTGAGCAAGGGAACCTTTACCTTTACCTTACTACAGGGACATGGTTGTGCTATTAACAGGGAGAAGAGGACCCTGGAGCCAACTCAAGTAATTACACACTTGGGAGTGTGGATAGACACAAGACAGGACAGGGTTCTTCTGCTCCAGGAGCGGTTAGTAAAATTTCTCACTTATCTTTCATCAGGTCCTGAACATTTAGACACGAGGTGATGACTTTAGTATGTCTCCTGGGCATGATGGTGTCGTGCCAAGATCTACTACCGTGGCATACAGTTCATATGTATTTCTTTATTCCTTTATTCTTTATTCACTACCAGAAGGAAATAGACTACAAGATAGTCAAGAAGGTAGAGTTACCACAGTCTGTGTGGACAGAGTTACAGTAGTGGCTAGTTCCAACTCTGTTCACAGAAGGGATACTTCTAAGTGAACCCCATGGGACACATGGTCAAGACACCTGGTCGAAGCCGGAAACACCCTGGAATTTGGGACCATAAAGTTGACCCTGGCTTGCCTGCAGACGCAACTGGTAGGCAGTCATGTTCTGATTCAAATGGATAACATGATGACGAAAGTCTATATTAACAGATAGGGAGACATGCAATCCCAACGGCTACACCGGGAAGCAATGCAAGTGATGCAATGGGCAGAGTAGCATGTGCTGTCCTTAAAGGCCACACATATGGCAGGAAGAGAAACATGTTAACAGAGGGACGCCTTCCAACAGAATAGCGAAAGATTTGGAAGGCAGAGGTTGATCCTTTCACGAAGAGACAGACCATCAAGTTAAAAAAAAAGGTTTACGTCCAAAACTCACATGAAAGGGGCACTAGGAATGGACGCCCTGTTCCTAGCATGGCCGAGAGCTCTACTCTATGCCTTGTCGTTCCTGACTCTAATTCCCAGAGTGGTACAGCAGGCAATAGATTAAAGAGCAGATGTGATTCTGATGGCACCCTTTTTGTCCACAGAGGACTGGGTTCCAGGACCTCATGAGCCTATCCAGACAGGATCTATGGTGGCTGCCTCTCAGACGGGACCTTCTATCTCAGGAGATGACCGTTCATCTGCAACTGAACATGCTACAACTCACAGCGTGGAGGTTGAGAGGAGACAGTTAGCAGCTCTAGGATGTGAGACAGAGATGGTTTCCACACTCTTGGCATCCAGAAAATTTTCTATGACCAAAATATATGACAGATCCTGACAAACATCTTCTAACTGGTGTGGAGAGCAGGGGTGGACCCAATGCGGGCGCAGATGGGCATGGCTTTTCTCCAACAGGGTCCAAGTAAAGGGTTGAGTACTAGTTCTCTTAAGGCGACAGGTAATGGCCCTTTCCACGATTGGAGGGGCTAGGGAAGGTAGGTTTTTCCCCATCACCCACACATATGGCGGTTTTTGAGGGGGGCCTTCCTCCTCAATTCACCACCGGTACACAGGTTCTCCGCATGGAATTTAAATGCAGTGCTGTGAGCACTATGCAAGGAGCTGTTTGAACCAATGGCATCATGTCCCATGAAAGATATTACTCTGAAAACAATTTCTTAGTGGGGATCAGTTCAGCGCGTAGGTTTTTGGGGCTGAGAGCTTTGTCGGTACACACAGATTTATGTACCTTCTACGATGACAGGGTCGTCCTCAGACCAGCCCCAGTGTTCATCCCCAAAAGTTAACTCCTGGTTCCATATATAGGAAGATATGGTACTTCCCTCCTTTTCTTCAAACCCTGGCCATGAGATGGTGACGGTCTGGCATCATCTGGACGTGCACAGGGCTTTGAGTTTTCTATATGGACAGGACCAGGGGGTTGAGATAGACTGAATCCTTGTTTGGGTTTGTTAGTCAGTTGTCCCTGGGAAAGAGGGTCTCCATTTCTGCCCTGAGCAGGTGGATAAGGATCCGTCAGGCATACAAGGTGTAGGGGTTAGTACCTCCAGTAGGGGTCACAGGGCACTCTATGGGGGGCAGTCACATTGGTGGCATATAGGGCCTTGCCACCCCTAGAAGTCACTTGTAAGGTGGTGACACGGAGATTTGTCCATTCCTTTACAAAGTACTATAGGATTAACAAACTAGCCTTGGCAAAAGCAGTATTTGACAGTAGAGGGCTCCTTCAGGCCCTGTAGGCACCGGAAGTTGTGTGACCCACCCGGGGGGAGCACTGCTTTTTGCTTTCCCAGGAGTAAGGAGTCAAGGACTGCCCCACTCTGGACCACCGAGAAGGAAGCTTCACGGTAAGTGAATACAAATCTTCCATTTCCTTGTGTCTTTCAAGATGTGATAAGGACAACATTCAGTTCAGTCAGACTTATTTATGTATTATTTATTTATTTATTAAATTTCTGCCCCGCCCTCCCACCGAAGCGGCTCAGGGCGGATTACAAGCAATTTAAAACCAACATTTGGTTAAAACCAACAATTACAAAATAATATACAGTTCCATAAAACCCCAGCTAATACATCCTATGATAAAGTGCTAGTGCGACACCACCGGCGTAATCGGTTCTTATTGGAATGCCTGGCGAAACAGTTCCATTTTAATGGCTCTACGGAACTGCTGGAGGTCCCATAGAGCTCTAATCTCATGAGGGAGCTTGTTCCACAACGTTGGCACCGCCAGGGAGAACGCCATGGTCCTAGTTACCGCTAACCTGGCATCACTAGGCCCAGGGGGGGCCAGATGGTTTTGCATTCCCGATCGCAGTGCTCTTGGGGGAACATATGGGGAAAGGCGGTCCCTCAGGTAGGCAGGCCCCAGACCATTTAGCACCTTGAAGCGAATCCGGAACGCTATTGGAAGCCAGTGCAATGACCAGCACAGGCTGGATGTGCTCCCACCTGGGGAGGCCCATCAACAGCCTGGCTGCCACATTTTGCACCAGCTGCAGCTTCCGGAGTTGCCCCAAGGGCAGCCCCATGTAGAGAGCATTGCAGTAGTCTAGCCTCAAGGTGACCATAGCATGGATCACTGAATCTAGATCATTGCGTTCGAGGAAGGGGACCAACTGCCTAATCAGCCAAAGATGGTAGAAGGCTGCTTTGGCAGTGGCTGTTACCTGGGCCTCCATTGTCAGGGAAGCATCCAGGAGCACTCCCAAACTCTTGACCCTCGGCGCTAGTACCAACGGTGCCCCACCGAAGGCTGGAAGTGGGGCCCCTAACCCCAGACTGCTCCAATTTAGGCAAAGGACCTCCGTCTTCATTGGATTCATTGGATTTCAGCCAACTCAGCCTAAGCCATCTCGCCACGTCCTGCAATGCCCGGTCCAGATCTTCCGGGGTAGAGCCAGACTGACCACCCAACAACAGATAGAGCTGGGTGTCATCTGCATATTGATGACACCCAAGCCCATGCCTCCAGGCAAACTGGGCAAGGGGGCGCATATAGATTTTAAATAACATTGGGGAGAGCACTGCCCCTTGGGGCACTCCACAAACCAGTGGGTGCCTTCGGGACATCTCCTCCCCAAGTGCCACCCTTTGTCCCCGACCTTGGAGAAAGGAGACAAGCCATTGCAAGGCCAGCCCCCGAATCCCCAAGTCGGCAAGGCGGTGGGCGAGCAGCTGATAATCAACCATGTCGAACGCCGCCAACAGATCTAACAACAGCAGCACTGCCATCCCGCCCCGATCCAGATGCCTCTGAGGTCATCTGTGAGGGCGACCAGTGCTGTCTCCATCTCGTAACCCAAACGGAAGCCGGACTGGAAGGGATCCAGCGTGGAAGTGTCATCCAATTTTGATTCTGAAAGGACAATCAGAAACAATATTTGAGAATACTTGGACAAGATTTTATAAGTGGCTTGAAAATTAAACTAACAAGATAACATAGACATTTTAATCTTTTAAAGACTCAAAAAAGATATTTCCAATATATTTGCAAATCTTAAATTTAACAAGATAAGGTGATGAAAATTACAAGTAACTAGGTATATGCACGTTAAGAAGAATGTAAAGAAATTGAGCAAATATTCCCTTTTGTGTGTTGTTTTGTGGAAAATAAAAATTCTTTTTTTAAGAAAAAGAAGAAGAGAGGACAGCATTATGAAAGTGGAAATTAACTGCCATTATTTGCCCCCCCCCATCCCAGTGTAGTAACCATAATCTTGTGAAGAGCTGTCTGTAAGCTTTGGTTCCGCAGTGAGCCAAATGTCACCTCGCGTCCTGCCATCCCTTTACCATTTAGAATCGAAGAGAAATGAGAACCCAGTGATGCTCCACTCACTAGGCAGCAAAGACCTTCAGGATGTTGAACAAGTTGCTTTAGAGGGTGGGGACTGTCTGGTAAAAGATCTGCTGCACTGCTTCAGTTTTGAGGGTCAGTTCTGTTTTTACACAAATGTACCCGCTTGTTTGCCACTCAGAATGCAGTGTGCTAGGGATGGAGATGAAGACGACTATCTGAGCCGGTAGATTCCCTGGGATGGAAACATGGGTCACCCTTTCCTTTCCCTTGACTCTCTCCCAAGGATATATCTGGTTGAAATTTTAATTTGAATTCCCATATCTGAAATTGTTTACAGGGTATGATACTCATTTTTGCTTCTCATCTGAAAAACTATCTGCTTGCCGCACAGATGCAGGCCGCCCTAAACCTTTGCTCTGTAGAAAGAGCTCATCCAGCATGGGTTATGGCTAATAGCTGTCTTTAACCACTCATGTTTGACTTCAATTACTGACCTTCCCTGTTTCTGTTTTTCCTATAGTATATTCATTCAGCTGGGATCATTCACCGGGTAAGGCATTGTGTTAGTGCTATAATACAGTAGGTTAATTATCAGTCAGGTTTGTGGCAGTGGTATAGTTACTATACTAATACTCTCTCTGTTCTGATGCAGGACTTGAAGCCCAGTAACCTAGCTGTAAATGAAGACTGTGAATTAAGGGTAGGATTCATGCTATTTTGGTTATTTCAGTGAAGTTCGGAACCATGCATGTTTAAAAGCAAATGTGATTCAGGCTTGTAGAGATTTTTGTGGAGTCCATTTTTGACTGTTACCATTATTGTATTATCAACATCCTCACCAGTGCTAGTCAGTATTTTTTCAAACAGACAACAAGCTCAAAATACTCCATCTATGTAAATGTAATTTAAAATTGAATAGGAAGGTCTCTGAATGGGGTGCTGTGAACAGGTTTGGTTCCATGTTCGAAGTGACCCTGTAGAAACCTGCTTGTATGAAAAATGTTCTGCTTTCAGGCCCTTCTAGTAGGCATGATGGATACTACACAACTACTATATTACAGTACAAGAGTAGTGTATATCTTTATCTCTGTCTGTCTGTCTATCTAAATCTAGCTATATATATATATAAAAAGCTATTCTGGTAATGCACCCATCAATCAACCGCTTTTGTTATAATAAATGCTCATATTTCTGATTTTCCACACTGTTCCATTTTGGAAGACTTAGCCAACAGTGTTTTATCCAGCCTTTATGCAGCAGCAGCAAATGATCAAATGCCTTCAGTCGTTTTGTTCACCATTTATTTATATGTACCAGTGGGGACCCACAAGGATTTCCAGAGGGAATCTCATTTTCCCTTCTCCCAGTATTTCCTCTTCTTTCCCTTCCCTAAAAGGCCCCGTAGCCTCTCCTTCTTTCCTGCTTCCTTCTTTCCTTCCCATCCACTAGCCAGCCTTCTTTTATCTGCCCCCCTGTATTCAGTTTTCCCTCTTTTCCTCCCCCTGGCAGTCTTTCCTTGTGTGGTGCTTGCTGCTATGCTAGGCTGAGTTGTGTGGTGCCAGCCAATTGCATGGGGGGAAGCTGTAAGGAATTGTGGAGGCACCTCATTTTACCCTCTACCCCCTTTCCCCCACTAGTTCCTCTTTCTTTCCTCCTGACATCCCCAATATTCTCAGCTTTCCCTGTTTCCTTCCAGTCACCAGTCAACCTAACTTTATCTGCCCCAGCTGTCCCTCCTTCCATCCTTCTTGTAACCTCTACCTGGGAACACTGTGGCTAAGTTTCACAGTGAGGGTTGCAGCACCCAGCTGTGTGGTGCGGAACCTGCTGGGACATACAGAGGGCACCTCACTTTCCCCTGTATCTCCTTTCCTGCACTATCCCCCCCCCCGGCAGCCCCC
>NW_015166429.1:465488-473504 GCF_001447785.1 Gekko japonicus | reverse complement strand
GGAGTGAGGGTGTGTGTGTGTTTCCTGCCACCAGCTCCCATTGGCCACTGCCACTCAGCTGGGAGGTGGGAGAAAATGCCCAGGAAAAATGGGTGGGTGCAGTTGGTGTCCTCGATGCAGTGATGTAGCTTCTAGTACAACCTAGAAGTGACATCATCACACAAGTTGATGCTTGTGCAGTCACCCAAAGCTCCATGGTTAAACCATAGAGTTTGGGATGAGTGTTATAACATCAGCCCCTAGTGTAATGTCACTTGCGGGTTGTGCTGGAAATGATATCATTGTGCCGGGAATGCCTGTCCCCCCATCTGCAAGTCCCTGCCTCCCACATCTCTGACCAGTGACCAGGCTGTTCTCGGCAACTATACCCTTCCCTTTTTCCTTCTCTTCTTTGCACCCAGCCGTCATCCTACCTTTTACTATCTTTGGCTATATTGGTATTTATTTATTTCATTAATTTATACCCCATCTTTCTCCACAGTGGGAACCCAAAGCAGCTTACATCATTTCCCTCTCCTTCATTTCATACTCACAACAACCCCATGAAGTAGGTTAGGCTGAGAATGTGCAACTGCATCAAAGTTACTCAGTGACATTACACAGTACAGTGGAGATTTGAATCTGTGTCTCCCAGATCATAGTCTGAAACTTTAATCGCTGTACCACATTGACTTTTGTGGAGAGGCTTCTGTTGAGCAGTAGCAAGCAGCTGGGTTTGGGTAAGTCATGTAAGTTGTGTAGTAGAAAGTTGCCCAGTGGTTGCTGCTGGGCCTTGCCCCAATGAGTCTTTTTTTCAAAGGCCAGAACAGCCTTGGAAATGGTCCTGCCCCTTCCCACTGCCTTTTACTGACAGATACCACGCATTTATTATTACGGTCATAGACCAACAATACTGACAGACACCAAGGCTTGGAGGCTAGTGGTACTGTTGTGGTTGCCTAGCAATGCCCACTGAGGGCATTTCCTTCTTAAAGGAACATGCACTGCTTCTATAACTTTGGAGGGTTTTTAAAAAATCCATCTATGTGTGTGCATGTGTTTAAGATTTCAGATTTTTCTACAAATTTGGGGCTTTTTATTAGGTTCATAGAAAGATTTGTCTTGTCTGTCCATGGCTTTAATCCCTGGATGTAAGTATTCAGAGATTTGGCTGTGCTGAGAATTAAATATATTGATAAAAGCAAACAGGGGGGAAAAAGAACTGTACAGTGCTCCACATTATGGGCTGGTCATGGATCCACTGGCCCGGCTTACATAAGATCTCTGGCCATGATCCATGGGGAGACATCTAAGGGCCAACAGCCCTTTGGCTTGTTTCTCTGGCTCAGCCCAGACTTTGTTCGCATGTCATAAAGATAATCTGGGCCTTTTCCCCCCGCTAGGATTATCAATAATACCTGTCACTCTTTATCCATCCCTTCCTTCGAAGAGCCATCTTGGATTACACTGTGCAAGAAACTGACATGTTAATGCTTCAGGGAAATGACACATGGAGACCCTTAACCCGGACGTGAGGATCCAGCAGTGGTGATTATCTACATGACTCCCTTTTGCTTGTGGCAGTCACAATACAAAAGGAGATCGATATAGGGAAACGTGACAGATTTACCTTGCTGAACTGTATTAATCAAAAAGTAAATCGACTCTTACTCAATTGCAGCTTCCACATAGTCACCCAAACAGTCCAGCCAGTTCTGCTGCTTTCAGATGATGTTCTGGATTTGGAATTCTGTAACTGTGGAGCAGCTACCAAAAAATGTTTCCCTGTGTATGCTCATTATTTGAACGTACTAGGTGGCTGTAGCATTGATATCTTTTATCTACCTTAGGGTCTGCAGTAAGATCTAAGAGAGGAAATTCTTTGAGATATTTAGAGCTCCAGGATGGTTAAGCCCTTATCATTCTTGACTCTAAACATTTTCTACTTTGGCTTGAATTTTATTTTCTTCACTGACTGTGCACCTATCTTGAAAATAAAATTAAAAAAAAGATTAAATATGAGAAATGGAAACAAGCTAATCTAGCATGACATTTCTTGTCAGCTTTTACATTTGCTGTATCCCTTTATTTTGTAGAGTGTATCTTTTCATGCCTACTGTGGTCTCTGAAACATTCACTCCATCATAATAAATACAACTTTGCCTTGGGTCACTATATGAGGTACTTAGCTTTGCATAGTAGTGGAGTAAGTACACTCTATCCCATCTGTCATGCTGATGGTCTTGATTATGAAGTGGACAATTTATGCTAATGAGCATTAATTTTTCAATTTAAAAAAGGTTATTTGGGTAGAGCACCCATATCGTGTCTATGGTAGAAGGCAGGTTTGTGCCTCCACTCTTCCATGTGAAGAAGAGCAGCATGTCAGGCAGTCAATTAACCTGAGCTAGGGCCGGCCCGAGGTCTTTTTGCGCACTCGACAAGGCTAGCTTGCGGGGGGGGGCGCGAGGCTGCCTTGTGGTGCCCCCCCTCACCACAGATCTAGGGTGCAGAGCGAATAATTGGCGCTTCTGAGTTGATCCAGAGCTGCAGAGAGCCCACTGTAACCAACCCACCCTTCCGTGCCCAAAGACCCAACCTGAACATGATATGCAAGCGAATCCCGGGACCTTGCCACTAGTGCCATCGTCCTGGCCCTCCCGCTCTCCACACGCCAGATTTCCTCCAGCCGGGCCCATTCACATCTCTCGGAGGAGGGCCCCCCCCCTTCTAGATACTCAGGGTCCCACGTCCGGCTCGCTTAGCTCACTCCTACTGATCTCAGAGTGTGCGTGCTCTTGCCCTCCCTTCGAGCAGCACAAAGCAAATAACTTCTCCCCGAAAAGTTCCGGTTGAGTCTTGTCGGCCAGAACCTTTGTGCTGTGCTGTGAGGAAGGGGCGGTTGGTGTTATGTGTTGCTCTGAATGGATGTGGGCTGACAGGGCAGGCATGGCAGCAGGGTTTGTCCTGGAGCCAGGGGCGGCTGCTGGGATAAAAAGGCTGGGATGGATTGGCGGGCCGGCAGAGACAAAGAGGATCAGTCCAGAGGAGACAGCACCGGTCCCGAGACGGCTCATCTTCCTCGCCCGTGCCGCTGCCCAGTCCAGTCCAGACTGCCCATTGGCTCTTTCTTTTGTCCCGCCACTTTAGACGCCCCCACCGCGCCTGCCACCTCTTCTCCCCATGGGTGGGAGCGAAGAGGCGGTGGTGGCCAGGGTGCACAGTGCAAGCTTTTGGCGGGGGCGGGGGCTTTTGGCAGGGGGAGGGCAACTCAGTTCGGCACCCACCACAACGCCTGCGCCCCCATGATGGCCCCGCTCTAGGCGAAAGTCTAGTTCGCCTAGTGAGCGAGCCCGCCCTGACCTGAGCTTATTTCCACTGAAATCTGTGGTTTCTGTGCATGTATGCTGCACATTGATTAGTTTACAAATTAAGCTGTATAAACCCCTTAAATATTCCTGAAGCCCTTCACTGAAGCTCACTTCCTGGGTGATTGAAGCCTCTTATCAAAATGGTAATTTAACTTGCAGGTTGTTCAAGCGCTCTTGAAAGCTTGACCCAATACCTGCATGTAATAGGTTTATTTTTAGATTAGGTAATAAATAGAAACTTTCATTTTATAGTAAAAGATATAGCTTTATTTTCCATCCCAGATCTGTGGAACCATTTCAGTGAATTTAAGTGGGCATAAGGCTTGACAAACAGGCTGTATTATAAGGGCAGGAGAAGAGAGGACGGGGTGATCTTGCTGTTCTGGTGCCTGTCGAATAAAACCACATGAGCTGATGAAGAGACATGATGTTGCAGTGAGATACTTCAGAGCCAGTAAATATGAAGACACTATGCCTAAAGAGGTCACTAAAAGTATAATTCACTGTCTGCTTTCACTGATAGGGCTCAGATGAAACTATACTTCTCTGTGTGGTCTTCTTCCCTGTGTTCTTCCTGGACAGTGCACATGGGCACATAAGGAACTGCCCTGACTTGGGTGGCCCAGGCTAGCCTGATATCATCAGATCTCAGAAGCTAAGGGGAGTCAGTCCTGACTAGTACTTGGATGGGAGACCACCAAGGAAGTCCAGGATTGCTACACAGAGGCAGGCAATGGCAAAGCCACCTTTGTTTTGTCTCTTGCCATGAAAACCCCACTGAGTTGCCATAAGTTGGCTGTGACTTGACGGCATTTTCTATCCCATGTAAGAAACTGGCAGGTGTTGCAAATTAAACTGATTATGAGCAAAACATTTTAGACCAGTGTCCTGTAACTTTGTTGCAACAATTTTTCCTTACCTAAAACAATTCAAGCCCTGCTCCCAGTGACATGACAATTGCACGAAAATGTATAATAAAATAATGGGAGATGTTTGTGTTGATTATTCTGTAGATTTTAGACTTTGGTTTAGCCCGGCAGACTGATGATGAGATGACAGGCTACGTGGCAACACGATGGTACAGAGCCCCGGAAATCATGTTGAATTGGATGCATTACAATCAGACAGGTAAGTCTGAACAAGAATTCGTTATTCTTTGTGTTGTGGCATGAAAAAGGGTACCTGAAGGGTGTGGCTGGGAAGACATCTGTCTTGCAATGCCTCCTGTTCTCTTGCCTTGTTTGTTTTGTGTCTTAACAGTGGACATTTGGTCAGTTGGATGCATCATGGCTGAGTTGCTGAAAGGCAAGGCCCTTTTCCCAGGAAATGACTGTATCCTTAACATACCACAGAATTATACAGGTTCAAAAATGTTCTCCGGACCGTCCTCCGCTCTTGAAGCTGTGGTGCTTTTAAAGCAGTGTTAGTCATTTAGCAAGAACTGGTGCAGTAAACAGCACACTGCTAATAATTAAAGCAACTGTTTTTCACAGCTGGACCTCTTAGCTGTTGCAGAGAGTAACAACGTCATGTCCTTAAGCCACAGTAGGCTGCCTGACAAACTTTGTTTTCATGCTTCGTTTAAATAATGACCCAGATTAAAAAAAAGAAGCAGCTTGAAATAGACAGTGGCCGCTGGGTTTCAGAGAACAGAGCTGCCGAGGGTATTTGTAAAGCCGCACAGCAAACACAACAGGCTCTTCACCTTTTGGAGCACTCAGAACTATAAGCAAATAAACTTGTTGGGTTTCCCCCCCAGTTTGCAACCTATTGAAAAATAGCATATCTTTGAGACTGCAGCACAGATATCAGTAGAAACACTGGAGTAAGCCATCCCAGGAGCCCTAATTGTTTCGAAAGAACAGACCAGAAGCCTATGTTGCGTGTCTAGGCATCTCTCATACGGGGAGCGGCACTCCCGGTAAAGTACCCATAGCACTCAAGAATTAGAGATGAATTTACAAAGACCAAGGCCTGATAAAGGGTCCTGCTGCCATGTGCGTGCATGTGCCCATCACCAAAAGGCTGCTGGAGCACAGGAGATAATGGAACATGAGAGTCAGGATCCAGAAGACTACAGATGGGAGGAAGGTCATCCTGTTTAAGAAGCAAGAGCAAAACCATTGCGGTGCCATGGTCAGATTAGGCCCTGGGGAACCGGAATTTGGATCCCCAGTCAGCCGTGAAGCTCACTGGGTCATGTTTGCCTAGTTGCTCTCTCTTAGCCTAACCTACCTCGCAGGGTTTTTGTGAGGGTAAGATGAAGAGAGAATCACATACACTGTCCTAAATTCCTTGGAAGAAGTGCAAGATGGAAATGTTTTGGCAGGAAAAAAAAATCTGGGTTCATACTCTGCATGCACCAGACTTTGCCTTGGAGCGTGTCCATGGGCAGAAAGATTTGCGCCTGTACAATGCAACTTTTTTGCCTTTCCCTCTTCTGGTGCAGCCCAAAACGCACCCCCTCCATGTGGATCATGAACAGCATTTCAAGAGCAGCAGGAGGAGGGAGAATTCATGCTCCTTGGGGGGAAATCCTTCCATCTGTGGTGGAAATGCTACAGCCTTTTTTTTTTAATAGCCAGCATTTAGTATCTTTAGATCACTGCTGAGTCTATTCTAATGAACCACGTTCTGTAGGCTGAAAATTATAGGGGTTTTCAACTTTTTTGCAGAATGGAGTGCTGGCAAAATAGATAATGAGTCCACTTACAAATATAAATATTGTTAGCTGTTTTGGGTAAATAATAGCTTAACCATAAAAGTAAATGTTTTATTCAGTACATTAACTGGCTATATGTTGCATTCTCATAATGACCAAGAATATAAGATATCTGTTCACAGTTGTCTACGTTATCAATGCTATTGTCACCATACAGACACCTCCACATTTCAATTTCCCCAGGTGTGGTCAAAGAATAAGGCCTTCTAGTGTCTGCAAGAGAGTCTTTGCAATACAAGAAATATCTCCTGCCTTTGCCTATGGAAGCAGCTCCTTCACTGAAGTTCACATCCTCCTCTTTCCAATTTTAGTATATGTGCTGCCGAAGCGAGCACACATCCTCCTCTTTCAATCAGAGTATATCCCACTGTCTTAACATCTGAATGGTGTTAGTTCAAGCCCCGCACTGGTGTGAGCAGCCAGCCTGTTGTCCCCAGCTCATCGTCCACCCAACGATTCAAAAGCTTCGGCGAGTAGATAAAATGGGAACCACTCCTTAGAGAGGGTGGGCACACCAATCTCCCTTGTGGGAGGGTGTAAGCTGACAGTCGGGACGTCCTGGTCGAGGTTCGGAAAAGGCGGAAGAACTTCTCGGCTACAAAAATCCCTGCAGTGGATGTTTCTGGTCAGGCAGTGGCAGTGTGGCGATGTGACATACGGGTCCTGAAGCCTCGTCGACAAGCAGCTGTTCGGAAAATGACTGACCCAAGCCAGAAGACGTTTACACCGTGCAGTGACAGCGTGTGCAATTAAATGAATATATGTTGTCTTCCCTATCCCTTATGAACATTGTTAGTCCCCTGTCTAAAATGTGTAACTGTACATCGCTTTAAGCCCACTGGGGAAAGCGATTAATAAATTGAAAGTATTATTATTATTGTTGTTGTTGTTATTGTTATTATTATTCCTTTGTTCATTTTTTTTTTTTTGCATTAAAGATGTCAGTAAAGATGAAGTAGAAATTCTGCCTAGGTCTGGCAGGTTATATAAGCAAGAGACTTATTAGCTGTTTCCCCCCTTTCCCTGTAGTTTTCTTAACTCCTTGCAGATATTGACCAGCTAAAACGAATTATGGAAGTTGTTGGTACACCCAGTTCTGAACTTCTCAAGAAGATCTCATCAGAACATGTAAGTATGATGTATCAGCAGTGTAATTCTTAATTCTTTCAGAAGTATTGGCGTGAAATCTTTTTTAACTGACACATATTTGCATCCTGAGTTGAACAAGAACAAAATGTTTTCTGTCTTTGGCTGCATCCACATAGCTAGGATTCTTTATAACCCCATCATTACTGCTGCAAATGCAGAGGCATTCACACTGGCAATGGGACATCCACAGTGGAGTTTTGTGCAGTTTGCTCTAGTGTGGTGTAATGGTTAAGAGCAGCAGACTCTAATCTGGAGAACTGGATTTGACTCCTTTGGGTAGTGAAAAGCGAGATACAAAAACCAACTCTTCTTCTTCCACCAGCTGCCATTCTCCCTGCATTTACCCCCTTCTATGCCATTGGAGGGTTTTTTGAGGGCATTTTTAAAAAACAAATTGCAGTTGCCATAGCCCTGCACCACAGCAACATTGTAATGATCTATGACCATGTTATATTCATTCCTCTGATTTCTCAGGTTTGATTTATTTATTTTTTTAAGAAACAAGTATTTCCGCATTTTTGTGGCAGACAGGTGAAGGGAAAGTCTCCAGTTAACTTTCGCCTTATATTTATACAATGAAATGGACTAGATACATAGCAACTTGGGGACTATTTGGAGCTGAGAAAACAGTAAGCCGGTAAAGACTTGTGTAGTTCCTCTCCCTGCCATATCACTGCTCCCTCCTCAGGACAGCTTTTCATTCTAAAATTAAAGTTCAGTTATGTGTATTTGCAATGTGTACCCCCGCCCCGGTTCTGTCTGCATGAATCTACAAGTTTTATTTTATGTGCTGTT
>NW_015166429.1:447023-465433 GCF_001447785.1 Gekko japonicus | reverse complement strand
ACTTTTTCCAGCTGAGGACACAGTATAATTACTGGTTCTAGTATCTGTCATTTCTTGTTCTGTAATCAAGGGAACTAACCAAGTACAGAAAAAGGAAAATGTGATCCTGGATCAATACTATTAGACATATTTCAGTAGTGAGATTAGACAGTAATTGAGGATTAATTTTGTGAGTAAATAATGATTATATGCAATAAAAGGTATGACTGACTATAAATTGGTTGCAGTGCTAGTACTTGATAGTATATTTAAAAAGCTGGTAGGAGAAAAGTTTAAATATGTTGATACTTGGGGAAGTATCCAAGCTAATAAATATTGGAGATTGAATTACTGCCTGCTATCATTTACATGCATATTAAAACATACTTTACCCTCCCCAGCATTAATCTCTGATAAATAGCTGTCATCCTATGGTCATACAGCTGTAAAACAATGAAATCCTATGGAACTCTATCCTTTTTTATAATGGGAGAGGGAGCAACCATTTGGACATGTCATGCTCCAGTGATGTTCTGCAGCACATTTCTTTAGAGTACTTTGTCTGCCACTTTTCTAGAAAAAAAGCTACTCAAAGTGTTTCACCATACAGGAACAAATATTAAAAGTGAAGCAATATTAAAAATAAAGTAGCAATCCAGTAGAACTAACCATAAACAGCAAGAAACAAAACTATTCCTATCCAGTAGCTCATAAAAACTGACAGCACTAAAAAAGCAACAGAAAAGCAAGCTGAACAAATGGAAAATGAAACAAAACCTCATTTCATCTAACTATCCACTACACCCCACAAGATCTCTTTCCATAGCTATTATAACAGTTGTGTATATTGATTTTTTTCAAAGGGGAAAATATACGTTCCCACAAGTTAAATGTATGCATATAATTTCTTGTATTGCAGGCCAGAAAATACATAGAATCTCTACCATATATGCCTCCACAAGATTTGAAGGCAGTATTTCGTGGTGCTAATCCATTAGGTAAGAGTTGGTGTGACTTTGCTGTAGGAAAGGTAGCTGCACTAAGTCAAACCACCCCAAGAAGGGAGTGCCCAGTGATTCATGGAGAAACCTCCCCAGTCTCTTTCCCAGCTGGCCAATGTTGATGGGAGGGGGTGAGGGGGAGTGGAGAGAAGGCCCAAAGCCAGGCGTTCGCAACTGAAAGAAGAAGGGCAGGGAGGAGCTTTAGGAACTGCTTCCCCTAGAACCTAAATATAGTTGCCTCTAGGAGTACATGGTGAGGAAAACACGGGGACTTGGCCTTAGCTGGAAAGGAAAGATCTCAACGTAGCCTTGTGGGGCTTTGTCCACCCGAGCCAGTGTTGTCTCTCCACATACCTCTGGAACCAAATGGGTCAGCACCTTGTGCTACATGTGCTGATCCTGATAGCAGGCTGGGCCTGTTGCAGCAGCATCGCTGTCAGGCCCGTAGCTAGGAATTCTTCCAGGTGGGGTGGGAGCCAGGTGTGTGGGGGTGTTTATTTAATTAATGGAGCTAAATTATTAGTATTATCAATCCATCCCCAAGAGAGCATCCAAGGCTGATAGTCCTGGGTGATTTCAGTGTCCACGCCAAGGACACAACCTCCGTACAGGCAACAGACCTAGTATCATCCATGGCAGCACTAGAACTCTCCCAACATGTTACGGTACCCACTCACCAGGCAGGGCATATGCTAGATTTGATTTTCACAGTGTGGGTTAGTGTGGACTAGATTACTACCAAGGCAGTACCATGGTTGGACCACCATGCTCTGAAGGCCCAAATGAATATACCACCCCAACCCTGTTTGGGCGGTGAGCATATTTTAGCTCGCCCATGGAAGGCAGATGGACCCTATGTGGCTTCAGATGACTCTGCGGGATCCTGTGCCCCTGATGGCTTGTTAGATGAGCTCGTGGAAGTCTGGCATAGCTGACTTTCCATGGCCATTGACAAGATCACTTCCAGGCACCCTCTGCATCTCCACTCTAAGCTAGCTCCGTGGCTGATGAAGCGGAGACTAAGACGGCTAGAGAGACCATGGCGGCATCCCCGCAACGAAGCCCCAAGAGCATCCTATAGGTCATTTATGAGGACCTATGAGATGGCAATCAAGGACACTAAGAAAGAGTATTATGTGCCCTTGATTGCGTCTCTGAGCTCACGCCCGGCCCAATTATTTAGAACAATTCGGTCTCTGACTACTCTGCCCCTTGGCAGACCAAATGCTAGGGAATTGGATATTGGCTGTGAGGCTCAAGCTTTTTTGCAAATAGTCTTGTCACTCCACCGTGACCTCCCTGCCACAATTGAGACAGTAGCTGAATCCACGCATGTCTTCAAGTCAGATCATGGATCATTTCACTTGGCTCAGCCTGGAAGTTGTTGACAGCATTATCTCGACTGTATACCCAACCACTTGCAGCCTTGATCCATGCCCATCATGGCTCATTAAAGTGGGCTGTGTTGGGCTGTGAGATCCCCTAATG
Organism: Gekko japonicus; assembly: GCF_001447785.1. Classification (NCBI taxonomy): domain Eukaryota; kingdom Metazoa; phylum Chordata; class Lepidosauria; order Squamata; family Gekkonidae; genus Gekko; species Gekko japonicus. The sequence goes on along the minus strand of NW_015166429.1, from coordinate 462,965 downwards.
GAAATTGTCAACAAGTCCTTCTAGAAGGAACCTTCCCTGGGGCACTTAAGGAAGCAGTGGTTCACCCTCTCCTAAAGAAACCATCATTAGACCCGGCCGATTGGCAAACTATCAGCCAAATTGTCCTACTTGGGCAAGATTATTGAGAGAGCGGCGGCAATTCAGCTTCAGAGTTTTCTGGATGATGCTAACATACTAGACCCATTACAGTCTGGCTTCCGCCCAGGCCATGGGACAGAGACAGCACTGGTCGCCCTCATGGATGACCTCAGGAGGCATCTGGATCAAGACGGAGTGGCGGTACTGCTGGCGGTATTGGACATGGTTGACCACCAGTAACTGATCTTGCCGACACTGGAATTCAGGGGTCCACCTTACAGTGGCTGTCCTCTTTCCTACAAGGTTGGGGACAGATGGTGGCGCTAGGGGAGCAGCTGTCTCAAAGACACCCACTGGTTTGCGGAGTGCTACAAGGGGCTCTCCCCAATGTTATTCAACATCTATATGCGCCCCCTTGCCCAGATTGCCCAGAGGCATAGGCTGGGAAGTCACCAATATGTGGATAACACCCAGCTCTATCCGTTGTTGGGCAGCCAGTCTGACTCTAAACTGGAAGATCTGGACCTGGCATTACAAGCCATAGCTGGGTAGCTGAGGCTGAGCTGACTGAAATGAATCTGACGAAGACAGAGGTCCTGTGCCTGAGCTGCTGCAGTCCAGATTTAGGGATCCCACTGCTGATCTTCGATGGGGTACCACTGGCGCCAGCATTGGATGTTAGGAGTCTGAGAGTGCTCTTGGATGCCTCCTTAACCATGGAGGCCCAGGTAGCAGTCACTGCCAAGTCAGCCATTTACCATATTTGGCTGATTAGACAGTTGATTCCCTTCTTTGAACGCAACGACTTGGCAACAGTGATCCATGCAATGGTCACCTCGAGACTAGACTACTGTAATGCTTTCTACGTGGGGCTGCCCTTGTCCCAAATCTGGAAGCAACAGCTAGTGCAGAATGCAGCAGCCAGGCTGTTATTGGGCCTCCCTCTTAGAGAGCACATTTAGCCTGTGCTGAAAGCACTGCACTGGCTGTCTATAGCATACCGGGTTTGCTTCAAGGTGCTCGTTCTTACCTATAAAGCCCTATATGGCCAGGGACCTGCATGCCTGAGGGACCGCCTTTCCCCATATGTTCCCCAGAGAGTACTGTGGTCAAGTTCACAGAATCTTCTTGTTCTCCCTGGCATGAAAGATGCCAAGTTGGCCATAACCAGGGCTAGAGCCTTTTCTGTGGCAGCTTGGCTTTGGTGGAACGAGCTCCCTGAGAACATCAGGGCCCTGCGGGATTTATTAAAATTCCACAGGGCCTATAAGATGGAGCTCTTCTGCCAGGCATTCAAGATGCCACATTCCAACTGAATACTATGCCCTACCATCTACTCTTGGCCGCCAGCCTAATATCTGTGCCCATATGAAAGAACTCAAGCCCTAAGGAGCCTGACACCAGCTGCTGTTTTCTCCAATCATGGATGTCTAAGACAGTTCTGCTGTCTTATGTGAATGGCATTTAAAAGGGTTTGTTTGATTGAAATTGTTAAATTATTATATGTATTGTTTTACTGGTTATAATGCCTATGGCCATGTTAGCCACCGTGAGCCTGCCTCGATGGGGAGGGTAGGATTAAATCTAATTAATTAATTAATTAATAGCAGCCAAAAGAGGACCAGAAGGTTGTCCTCCTTAAGAGCGAGTCCACTTTAAACTGGGGAGACCAAGACGGAGGCAGCCGCCGCCTAAAGGCAACAGCAGGGAAGAGCCAGTGGCCTTTAAAGTCAGAAGGCTTTGCAGCACCGGCGGGATTGAGCTGAGGGGCCAAACAAGGAAAGCCCCAGGATCCAGCATGCCTCCTTGTTTCCGTGGCGAAGCACCTGGTGAGGGAGGAGTTTGCTGCTGGCTGCTAGTGTCATGTGATAACCAGCAGGGAGCTCCTCCACGGCTGCAAAAGGTTGGCTCCCTGGCCCAGCAATGGGCGCACTGCTCTTCTTTGTGGAGAGGGCATTGCGAAGGGGGCACCCCTGATGCGATATGGGGCACCACCTGCTGCACCCTCCTTCCCCTGCTAGCTATGGCTCTGATCACTGTGGCTAGAGCAGTTGCTGCTGCTGCCACCATCTCCAGCAAGCAGCACCAGAAGATATGGAAGCAGCTGCAAGGAGACTGGACACCTCCCCTAATTTGAGTATCCTGGGAATCTTTCCAAGCCAAAGGGAGGAGTAAAAACACAGATCCTTTCATGTTTCTGCACATTACTGCTTGAAGCCTATGATCGATCTCCATTTTTTAACTAAATTTAGCTGCCAAAAGGTGTGGGATATGCTCATAGTTTTTAGTATATTCCTACTGAATGTTTTCATGTAAAATGACTTGAGTGTGCTGGTTGTTGACTGTAACAATAAATCTGAGTATATTCGTACAGGGGGCATGGCTAAGGGATGTTGTGAAGAGCTTCTGAATTTACCACTTAAACTAGTGCAAAATAGTAATTATAAGTATAAATATTTATTATCAATTTAAGTACTTAATAGGCTAGAACGTTTCAGACCTGCTTACTCCAAGTGATTTTGCTACACATGGCTCTATGTGATGCTTCTCATTGGCTAAGAAGGCAAAATGGGTTCTTTCATACTCAGTTTTGATTTTAAAATCCTAGCTGTGGATCTCCTTGAGAAAATGCTTATCCTGGACAGTGATAAAAGAATAACAGCCTCGGAAGCACTTACACATCCATACTTCGTACAGTATCATGATCCTGACGATGAACCAGAAGCAGAGCTGTATGATGAGTCAATAGAGAATAAGGAACGGGTTATAGATGAATGGAAAGGTAAGGGTTTTGTTCAGCAATCGAAAGGCAAAGGAGAAAATTAAAATGTTTTAAAGCACTTTTTTGATAATACCTCCATGACTGGAAGTCCCATAAATGCCAAATTTACCAACTTGGGCAGGTCTAAAGCTGATACTGTGAGCATACAAGTGAAAAAGCTAGAGATAATATTAGTACCATCTTTTCACTGTTCATTCTTCTTACCTGTTATGCATATCATCTACTCAAACTGCAACTGAACTTGCCACTGTCTACTTAGGACTTGTCTGCCATGCCTCTTGATGGCTGGAAAACTTGCACAATTTCTTTCTCTCTAGCTGTATCTGCATGGTAAAGATTCTTTGTTCCGTGTTCTTTGCCATTGCAAATGTAGAGGTGTTCGCATTGACAACAGAGCCTCCACATGAGAGTTTTCTGTACATTTCCCTCTGTCAGCCTCCATTTTCCTTGAATTGTTTCCCCACTGCCACAGGAGGGCTTAAAATACCCCTGATGATTGTTCTAATTCTATAGCAATTACTGATGGTTTTAAAAGCCCATGAAAAGTCCTATGGTAATAAGGTGGGGGGAAATTGCAGCCATGAGAGGATAATGGAAGTCCTACCTACTCATGTGGGTGGGGCCTTGGAAAATACACACCTGCTGGAGTGTTTTTGTGTTTTTTTATAAAAATCTGCCCTCAAAGGGTAGAATTTTATTTGTTTTTTCATAACAAACAAACCAAACATACACACATATAACACAAACGGGGGTATCAAAGTTTCCAATAATTGCTTAAGTTTCCAATAATTGCCTCTTAAATATTCTCTAATGCAATATCACGTATCATTATTTTCTATGAGCTCACTTTTTCGTATCTTAAAACCAACATCTGTACCTGCTATCTCAATGTGCTAACCTATACTTTGCTCTAGGGATTACATTTTTAGGTTACAAAAATTTGCGCTATTATACCAATTATAGAAGCGCCTCCATGTGTTCTGGAATGTATAGTTTGTGGATCCTCTTATCAACAAAGTCAATTTATCACTTTCCGCTGTTTCCATCAGTTTTTGTATATATTCCTGCTTTTTTGGTACATCTTGTGCCTTCCAGTATTTGGCATATAGCATTCTTGCCGCTTTAGTTAAGTAGATAATTAAATATCTGTTGCTTTTTTCAAAGTCTTTATGTAGTATATTCAGTAGCATTACTTCAGGCGTAAATGGAATTCTACATCCCAATATGTTCTGCATTACTGCATTAATCCATCTCCAGTATCTCTTAGTTACATCACAATGCCACCACATATGATAAAAGGATCCTGTACTAGATAAACACTTCCAATATTTGTTAGAACACTTACTATTCCCTTTAGCTATTCTATCAGGTGTTATATACCATCTGTAAAACATCTTATACATATTCTCTTTAAATGCAATAGCTTTCGTTATCTTAATGTTTTCTTTCCATATTTGTTCCCATTGTTCTAATTCAATATTATGGCTTACATTCTGTGCCCATAAAATCATATTAGGTTTAACAGTCTCATCATACATCATATCATTAAGTAAAAAGACATAAGTTCTTTTAATCAACGTAGAGTCCACCGAGGTCAAAAAAATTTCCATGTCTGTTAAGTCTTCATAAAAGCCTAATTTTTAATCTTTATTGTACCTGGATTCCAGTTGCATTTTGCGCCACCACGATAGACCTTCTGTCCAGAATATCCTTTTATCTTATTAATTCTTCTTCCTCATGTATATTTGGTAAAGTAAAAGCCTCAAGCGGTGCAATAAGTCTAGAGTTTTTGCTATAAAATCTTTTAAAGATAAAGTCCCAAACTTTCAAAAGTGCTGCTCGTAGCCAATGTTGCTTAAATATTTCTGTGTTAAAGCTTTTTCATACCACAGGAAAGCATGTCACCCTAGTAGTAGATCATGTCCTTCAAGTTCCAGTGTTCTCTTATCCTCTAGCGTAATCCATTCTTTTATCCAGACGAGCACTGCTGATCTGTAGTATAAGCCTCCTCTTTCTTTAATATCTTGTAAAGCCTTCAGTCTTATTCTTGGTCACTTTCCCTGCCATGCTGGAGTGTTTTGGAGTACATAAATCAGCTTTGGTAATAATGTCATTTTTATAGCATTAATTCTGTCTAAAAGAGACAGGGTTTCCTGAGTAAATAGTGTGTCCTTCCCTCCCCCCCAAAACAGGGTCATAATTAGCCACAAATATTCTTTTGTTAGACAAAGACCTGTGAATACCTAAGCATTTAACCATGTCTACACTCCGTTTTATTTCTGTAAGCCAGCTGCTAATGGGTAACTCTGAAGATTTAATATTTACTAGTTGCATGTCAGTTTTCTGAAGATTTAATTTGTATTCTGAAATGCTAGAGTACATTTTAATACATTTTAATAAAATAATGTATTAAAAGAGAACTCTAATTCTGATATAAAAAGAACTGTATCATCAGCATAAAGCCCTGTTTTATACTGACATGATTTAACTGTAATATCTATAATATCCGGATTAGTCTTAATATAAATGGCAAGAGGCATGGCATCTAGTTTTTGGAGCATTGTCACAATGTCATCCACTAATCATCCACTGTCTGCATTTTCCCCTTGTTTTTTGCAGCTTTTTCCCAAACATTGTTTATTACATTTCTTTAAAGATAGCAGCCCAAGTGACTTTGCACACTGTGAATGGGCAGGGCCTTCAAAATGCTGCACACCTTTCCATTCACAGTGTGCAAAGTCACTTTTAATCATTCAGTAAAAAAGGGGGTATTATGCACTTTTTGTTGCAGAGGTGACAACTGGTGGGGTCTGAGGTAGATATGACAAATGCACTTAAAAGAATGTCACATAAAAGTCTTCCCAGCATATATGGAAGGTTGCATATGTGCACCGTTCTTGCTGAATTGAAGTGTGTTAACTACATTGTTAATTAAATATTGGTGCATTCATGCTTTGTAATGGCTCCAGACTTTGCCCAACCTTCGTTAATGGCATAGCAAAACAATCAAAGGATCAGGCTCCAAGTGTATTTTCCTAACCCATATTGAATATTTTGTTCTTTTTTGGGTTTGTTTTGACTTTCATACATATATGTTGTGGATATGACATCTCTGCGTGCCTTATACCTGTATTACTTTCTCTTCCTTTTTCAAAAAGAACTTACATATGAAGAAGTCATCAGCTTCAAACCTCCTGATTTAAAGTTGGATAGCCTTGAAATTGAACAGTGAACCCAGACGGCTGATGTTTGGACCCTGCTGTACTGCAAAAACTACTAAGCACATAGCATTGCAGTTTAATTTTGTATACTCTGAGTATTGATTTTACTATCCAAAGATCCTGGAGGGGCTAAAGAAACGGTGATAAATAATGCTGAAGAAATTATCTGGGAGTGCATTTTGCCTTGTACTGTGAATGTAACATTAAGACATTCTGACATATGATGCACTGAGGTTATTTTTTTTAACTGTGTCTTCTCTGCATGTCTCATTTTATCAGTTGTGATGCCAAATAAGGAAGGTGATTTTTAATTATTGTTTTGAAGTTGTACAGTTAAAGCATGAATGTATGTTGAAACAAAACATAGAAGTCCATATAAGCAACTTATTGTTTTTAAGAGTTACCCTGATTCTATGTTGTGTTTTTCTTTCTATTTTTTTCCCTATTTATAGATAGTAGCCTTTAAGAAAAGGGGCCATTGTAGTAAGCTAGACATTACATTTCACTGTAGTCATGCCTGTAATGGTTTCATGAACATGTTAGGAAATTCTTGATTGAGTGATTGAGCATCAGTTGGAACCTGGTCAATAAATCATTGTTTTCTGATATTGTTAATCTCTTCCCCCCCCCCCAGCTAAAGCAAACTACACATTAGTGATCTTCCCCTAGAGCAGTCCACATCTATTAAACCCCAGAATCCCAAAAAAAACTAGTGCAGCTGAGCCGAAGCAGTGCAATCACCACTGAAACTTCAGGATCCTGGCTGGCTGCAGTGGGAGGGCTTAGGTGTCTTGTGGGGGAAGCCATCCCAGGGTGATGTCATAGGTAGGCCCCAGGACAAGTGCAGTCATAAACCATTGTGGCCCATGGAAATGTTTTGAGTTTTGCACCCGTGGCTTAATTTAATTATAACTGCAACACATCCAGCATAAGCTTATTTAAATACTTCTACCCAATATTTCTCCCCTATGGGAACCCAAAACAATTACAAAGTACAATTTAAGCAAACAAACATTAATACTCCTAATGCTTGGTCAGGTATTAGATTCATCAGCCCAGCTCACTTAGAGGTCATTGGCTAAGATCTTGCTCGCTGAACTTGAGACAAAGGCTTGTGCCTCTGATCACGCCCAGGTTTAAATACCTCGAGTAAGAGGAGAAACAGCCTCAGTCCAGGTCTTAGTCAGATGCTGCTAGTAGATGTGGGAGTTGTTGTACTATGTGTTATTCTTGTACTGTTCTGGGGTGAATTGTGCCTATTTATGGCAGCTTGCAGAAGGTCCCTACCAAAAACAGGCAGTGAAAGGAGAAGTGGACAGGTTCTTAAAAGAAAGGGGTTTGAGAGTCTGTATTCTCCCTTTGTTCTTTCTATCTCTCCTCTGTGCTGCTGTTCCAAACTATCTGTATGTTTTTTTTAATTGTTGATAATTAATTTCTCGTTCCTACTTGGAAAGAGCATCTGGCCTCATTTTGTTTGCTCCTCAGCAGTCATGGATTGCTTTAGGGCAGGGGTGATGAACTCATGAGGGCTGGATCTGGCATAAGTGTCACTTTGTCATGCCAGGCCATGTTTGCCATAAAATGTAATGCCAGGTACCGGAGATATAAACTTTATAAAGGACACAGGCAAACTGAATGAACAATATTGTTTTTTACTCAAAATACAAACAAAAGCAATTGATTCCTACAAGTGAAAGCAATTAACTTACTGGGCAAACCACAAAAGCCCCAATAAATGTATTCATATGTAAGACTAGGGCCCCGGTCACACGGGAGGCTTTGATCCACAAAAGGGATGGATCGGGGGCACATCAAGTGGGCGCGATCACACTACAACATCTGAGAAGTGGCGCGCACCCGTCCCCGATCCGTCTCTTCTGGCCGAAGATGCGGATCAGAAAAAAACCTACGAAACACTAGTACTTACCGAAAAATCCGCTGCAGGGGCGGACGGGTGATCGCCGGCGCACCCATTTCTCCCGCAGGATGCGAGGTCCTGCCGAACTGCGCATGCATACACATGTGCAGCGGGCTCGCCTCGCTCTGTGGTCCGTGGCTTCTCCCTGGCATCTGATCATGCTGGGGAGGACCTGCACGGCGGCTGGGGGGATCTGTCTGATCCCGCCACCGCGCTTCTCTTTTGGTGCAGCTCAAAAAAGCCACACTTTGGCCACGCCTATTTTCCCCAGTGTGACCGGGGCCTAGGTTTTTTTCCCAAGGGATACCATATGCAAGACTGGGTTTTCCCCAAGGGATACCATAAAGGGTTACATTTCCATACCAATTTGTGTGTGTATCCAATATATATAATTCCTTTACGTATTGGCCATTTCCAGCTCTCCCATTGGCTGTGCAGTGCATTCCATCAGCCATTGGCCCATCAACCGCCATTCAAGAGTACTCGCATGCCATTGGCTGGGTGCTGAGTCTGCTCCTCTCTCCCACCCATGCCAGCCTGGACACTATTCCTTCACAAAACAAACTATCAAAACGGCTGTCTCTTCTGACAAAGACACTTCTCCTACTTGGCTCCTGTGGGACTAATTTTTCCCTCAGTGGATGTTGCCAGGCAACCAAGCTTGGTTCTGTCAGTAAAAAGGCAAAGGAAGGAAGCCCTTTCCAAGCCTTTGTGGGAAACTCATTGGGGCCAGTCCTGACTAGGGCTGCCAGCTCCAGGTTGGGAAATTCCTGGATATTCTGTGGTAAAGTCTAAGGAAGCCAGAGTTTGGGGAGGGGAGAAGCCTCAGCTGAATAGAATGCCATAGAGCCCACCCTCCAAAGGAGTCATTTTCTCCGGGTGGGTGGAGAGATCTGTTTTCTGGAGTTCAGTTGTGATACCCGGCAATCTTCAGGCTCCACCTGGAGGTTATGTAAAAGTATATAGCACTGTGTATAATAGATGTATGTTCAAGGTAAATCAATTTTGTGCTTTTTATTTTTCTTATTTATTTTTCTATACTGTTATAATCTAAGATAGCATATCTCTCAAGTTCTATTGAGTAATCACAGCCATTGGAAAATTAATGTTACTAGCACTTTATTGTGTTGTACAGTTTAAATGATTTTAGAATTGTTTTAACTTAAATCGATAATCATGTTTTATTGTAAATTATGTATTGATTTTATGTAAGCCGTCCTGAGCTGGCCTTAGCTGGGAGGGCAGGGTAAAAATCCAATAAATAAATAAATAACTTTGATTTACCTTGAACATACATCTGTTATACATAGTGCTATATACTTTTGCACATCTTCCTAACACTGTGACCCTCAGCTTTTGTATTTTCTACCTGGAGGTTGGCTACCCTAGGCGTAGCAGTTAGCGCTTCAGAGCAGGGTCTGCTAGACCCAGGTTCTTGCTGTACAAGTTGAGTGGGTGATTTCAGACCAGTCACAGACTTTCAGCCTAACCTACCTCACAGGGTTGTTGTGCAGATCAAAAGAAGGAGAGGAGAATGAACTGCTTTAGTTTCCACTGCGGAGAAAGACTGTACTTTTCCTCCTGGGGAACCATTGCTGTCAATCTCCAGGTGAGGACTGGAGATCACTCAGAATTAAAACTGCTCTCCAGATGGTAGAGATCAGGGGCAGATAATGGTAGGTTGATGGTTGCCTGGGAAGGAGACAGGGTTGCCAACTGCAGGTTGGGAAATTCCTGGAGATTTGAGGAATGAAGCCTGGAGCGGGTGGGGTTTGAGGTGGGACCTCAGGTACAATGCCATAGACTCCACCCTCCAAACCAACCAGCCATTTCCTCCTGGGGGACCATTGCTGCCAATCTCCAGATAAGGGATGGAGATCACTCAGAATTAAAACTGCTCTCCAGTTGACAGAGATCAGTTCCCCTGGAGAAAATGGCTGCTTTTTAGGATGAACTCTGTGTCATTATACCTTTCTGAGGTCACTTCCCTCCTGCTTGGGTCCCCATTGTGGAGAAAGACCGTAGTTTTCCTAGGTAGAGGCTGCAGGTGGGGGGGGGGGATGGAAAGCTGAAGTCAGAGGAGCAGATGAAGGCAGGTTGATGGTTGGCTGGGAAGGAGATAGGGTTGCTACCTTTAAGACAGGTACAATGCCATAGACTCTACCCTCCAAACCAGTCATTTCCTCCTGGGGAACCATTGTTGCCAATCTCCAGGGGAGGGCTGGCAATCACTCAGAATTACAATTGCTCTTCAGATGGCAGAGATCAGTTCCCCTGAAGAAAAGGGTAAGCTCTGTGTCATTACACCCTGCTGAGGTCACCACAGCAAGTTAATGCTGAGTGCCCAAGGCCAGGACACCCACCCAGAGCTTCTTTCTAGAGCTCGTTGTAATTATTTCCACAACAGGCCTTATTCCTAGTGTGTGTGTGTAAAGGCTTCCCTTGCTCAAAAGCTAGTCGAATCTGACTCTAGTGGGTGGTGCTCATCTCTGTTTCCAAGCCAAAGAGCCAGCGCTCTGTGTATGTGTGTGTGTATAAATAACTTTTAGCAGATTAGTAATCTTCTTTGCAAATAAATAAGGCAGTTTTTCAGCACCCCATCCCCATACATCCTCAGCAGCTGAGCATGGCTATGGTCCATCCCTCGCTCTTTTTTTCCTCTCTTCCCTCTGCCTCTGAGGATCTCATGGAGGCACACCAGACTCTCCCCTCCACTGCCCCATCCCCAACAACAACAACCCTGTGAGGTAGGCCATGCTGAGCAACCAGTCCTGGGTTTTCCAGATGACGGTCCTGGCTCAGTAGGGGGCTCTCCCAGATCCCCTCCCCCAGTTTTCATCCTGAGTTTCCCTCAGAAGTGGCAGGGCTGAGAGAAAGGCCTAATGGCAAGGCTGTGCTTTTCATCCTCCTGCAATCCATTTTCCCTCATCAGCTGAGAACAGGGGGAGAAGGAAGGTCACCCCCCTCCCGACACTCTGCCTCCCAGTTTTATAGCTGTTCAGACATAAGGCAGTGACACCGGCATCACTTTTCCCCTTCACTCCTCCACTTGCTTCCAAGGCCAGGATGTCTTTCCCCTCAGAGTGGCATCCACAAGACTGCCCAGTTGCCTCCCAGTCCATGCTCCAATCCTCCTCTCTCCCTCGCCGGCCGTCCCTTCATTGGCAAGCCACCACTCTGCATGCTCGCTCTCGCCAACCCCCCTCATGGTTGCCATTTATAAAAAATGCAAAGCCGGTTGGTGCAACAGTGGCAGCACTGGTTTCTTGGCTCCCCCCCCCCCCATGTAATGGCTTAGCCAGTCGTCACTGAGCTGCAGTCAGAAGAGGCAGGAGGGAAAAAACACACCTTCTTTTTCTCTGCCTTTGCTTCCCTGGCCCACTATTTTACCTCAGCCTCTTAGCCCCACCCCCTAGCCATTTCTTTTCTATTTCTTGACAGCTTCAACCACGCACACCTCACTATGTGTGCCCGCTTGGCCACTCCCCCTCTCGAGCAGCCTCCTGCCTTCCTTCCTTCACACCAGTTGCTCACGGGCCAGGTAAGACCCCTGGATGGGCTGGTTCTGGCCTGTGGGCTGATGTCTCCTGTCTTAGGTTGTCATATGCTAACACACAGAGAAATCCAGTCAGGTGTAGACCAAGGTATTAATCCCCATTCTGCCATAGAAGTTGGCTGAGTGACCTTGGGTCAGTCACGCACTCTTAGCCTAACCACCTCACAGGGCTGTTGTGAGAATAACATGGAGGGCAGGAAAATGATGTAAGCCGCTTTGGGTCCCCTTTGGGGAGAAAGCTGGGCTGGGATATAAATGAATTTACACACACACACAGCCTTGTTCTAGGAGCTTATCTGACAAAAGAAGCCTTAGGGAAACACTCTGGGTGTGAATCTCAGGGGTTGCTCTCTGGAGGACAGAGTTCTGTTAATGACACACCTTACATTTCTTTCTACATGCTTTAAAGAGAGTTTATTCTTTGTTTTTAGTCTCATTTAACTATTTTCAATCCCTTCTAGTTAGCAAGGAAAGGAAAGTTAAAATGAAGGAAGTACCACAGTGAGTGGGGGTGGGGAATGTAATACTCTCATACAGTCTGGGTTGTTTGTGGAGGTTTTGGGGGTATGCTAGCTATCAGAATGATTTCCAGGAGATCAGAACTAAGGTAATGTAATTTTAGAACAAAGGGAATGATTGATGAAAATAATTTTCTTATCCTTGGCCCACAATATACAGTTCAGTCAACATTCAATGATAAAATACAGCCATTTAAAAGTAAAATACCACAAGGTTAATTGGGGTTAGGAGAAGAAAAGCAAAAGTCACAGGGAGTTCAACATCTGGGTACCTTAACTCTAAATACATTATTGCTGATCTGAAGAAAGTCCGTCCCGCTTAAATCTCATTGAAAGTAATGGATTTGAGGTCATTGTGGCTGAGTGTTGTGCAAGTAACATTATTTGGACTGAGTCCCTGCAGTTACAACATATGGTGCCAAGTGAATGTGTTTAGCATTGTAGCTACATTTTTTGACAAGCTTCCATACATGCCACTGCTCAATGGTGCCAAATACAGTTCGAATTAAAGATACTGTTCCTCTGGAATAAATCCCTTTGAAATCAATGGGACTTCTTTCTGAGCAAGCATGAGGTATATGTGTGTTTAGGATCTGGTTGGTTGTTTTTGTTTTTAAAACACCTTCACACATTTATGACAAATCAGCTGTATTTCTGACTAGGTTTAGCATTAGATAAATACAAGCTGGGTTCCTTTACCCTTTTAGACTTTTATAGGCTTTCATGGGCTTGAACTGGCTGAACTCTTGTTCCTTCTCCCCTTTTTAAATCCAGCTGTTCCCAACATTCCTTCCTTTTGGGAATATATAATCCTCAACAGACTATTTGTAAAGCTTTTTTTTTCTTTTGGTGAGTGTATGATTTTTCCTGCTTACCTGGGACGTCCCCCAAGTTGGCAGAATGCCTTGCCTCACTCATGAGTGTTCCCTTTGGGCTGATTTCATTATCCACACAGAGCCAGTGTGGAGTTGTGGTTAAGAGTGTCAGATTGGTATCTGGGAGACCCAGTTTCAAATCCCCTCTCACGTCATGGAAGTTTGCTGGGTGACCTTGGGCCAGTCACACACGCTCAGCCTGACCTACCTCACAGGGTTGTCATCAGGATAAAATGGAGGAGAGGAGAACGGTGTAAGCCACTTGGGGTCCTCATTAGGGAGAAAGGCAGGGTATAAATGAGTTAAATAAAGCAGAGGCCAGCTGGTTTATTATATATAGAAGCATGAAGTAACAAATAACTCCCCAGTTCAATAAAAAAGCCCATGCCTTTGGTTTCATAATATCCTGTTCATTGTTGTTTGTGTGGGGGGGGAAAACCTTTACATAAATATGTACTGTAACCTGTAAAATTTTCTCCAGAGTCTGGTTTTACAGAAAAATTACTGCCTGTTCATTGAACAATAAAGCCATAAATTGCTTTTCTGAGCCTGTACCAGGTGAGAAGTCTTCCCTCACCATTAAAAGAGTGAACCAATCAGCACAGGTATTAGTAGAGCACTGCAGGGAGGGCAGCAGCTTTATTGTGAAGGGCAACTGGGAAAGCTTTTATTCTACACTCCCCACGTCTGAATTAGCAGGTGAGGGGCAGGGAAGGCTGCTTCACCAAATGGGTGTGAGTCACACAGAGGAGAACCTACAGTAACTTCAAAGCCAACAGGTTTGATGAAATGTGTCCTTGGAATGTGTTGATGGCCTTTGACTGAAGTAAAAAATAAAATAAAATCCAGTGGTACATTAAAGTGTAACATTTATTGCAGATAGATTCAGGTGGGTAGCCATGTTGGTCTGAAGCAATAGAACAATGTTTGAGTCTGGTGGTAACTTTAAGACCAACAAAGTTTAATTCTGGGTATAAGCTTTCGGGGTGCATGCATGCTTCATCTCTTTGTGAGTCAGAGTTCACGTCTTCAGATGCAACAGAAAGAAGGAAAGTCATCTTCCCCATATTTGTCCAGAAAACTACAGAAAGGGTGGACAAGTTGAGCAAAGAGAGTCTCTGGTGTCATAAATCACATATGATTCTCTGTTTTGGACCTGAACAGCCATGTTGTTATACATAAATATGTAGTGTTTCAAAAGTGACCTCACATGACAGCAAGCTTGAATTAGCCAATCTCAGCATTTTGGTTTGTGCAACACTGTTTACACTTTACAGTAGTGCAATGAATAAGGAAGAACTTTTTTTTAAAAAAAGCATTTGCTCTATCAGTACATGCTAGAGAACTGGGTTTAATTGGGTTAAAAATGTAACAGATTGATAAAATAGCCTTGCTTAGTGAGGGCTGCTGAACAGGATATACAGACAGAAACTGTTCTGCTACAAACATATATTTCAATTAAACAAATAAAATACATTTTTTTCAATTAAATTAAAAATTAAATTAAAAATATGCACCTGAAGTTTTAAAAAAATATTGTCACAACATGAAATATAAAACTGAATAATTTGTAGAGAGCTCAAAAATACATGCTAACTTCTACAGGGCCTGCTCTAGTTTATGTCAAACTGCAAAAAACTGTGAGATATTAATATCTGGAAAGCATCTAAATACAAAACCCACCAACACACCGTGAAACACTCATCCTTTCAAAATACGACATTACTCAATTAACATCAGTCCATGCTTTCCCAACATCATGGAATTCTGGCAAATGTTCTTCTTACATGGGAGAGCAACTGGCCAGACACTTCCTGGGATAAATGACAGGCATGATTCTTGCACTGTTGCGAACAACCTGGAGAAAAGAATGTTTTGCCTCTTTAACAAAGATCTTATGTGTAGAAATGGGCAGTTGAAGCTTTTCGTGGCAGGGAGCTAAATAACACTTCCTGGTAATTAATATCACACTAAAAGTTTCTGTTAAAGAGGGCAGGATTTTTTTTCTTCAAGACCTTGGTAACACAACTCAGTGCAGTAGCCACTTGAAGAAGAAACTGTCTGGCCCCTATGCCACGTGGAAAGTCATTTGTGTGAAGAAGCTTCTCATACAGGTCAATTGGTTTCAGTGTTGTTAGTCTAGATGGTATCCCAAGACAATTGTTTGTTTGTTTATTGCTGCAAGTGTGGTATAAATACCACAATAAATAAAATTACAAGAGTTAATACCTATCCATTTATAGAAACATGGAGAAGGCAGTTGCAGCTCTGGAAGCGTAATTCATTAACAAATCTGCTTGTGTTTCTCAGAGTCACAACAAGGATTATAAATCTTCCAGCATAAATGGTTATTCTCCCCCTTAAAGGTTCTTTGATTTTGTGCTCCAACAACTAGGTGTGAGTAATGCTCCAGCAACTATCCAAGGTATGACATATAGTCTCCAACATATACTTGTATACACGTCTCTCTGAAGAACTGTCAGATTACAAGATGAAATCTACTCCAACAGACAGGCTTTATTGTACATTTCTGTTATCTTTAGTTGTCACCTTGTTAATCTGATTTACTGTGTAATGGCACTCAATTCACTTTATGCGTTTGGTGAAGCAGGCTGCTAGCTAAGAAAGCACACACCAAATCCACCAGTTATTCTCCAATGGGCTATTGCAGATTTTGTGCTCTTGCTGCTAGAGATAAAGAACCAATTTCAATGCGATTAAAACAGCTTCCCTCCCCACACCCCCAGCCCCATCTGCTGCTCTCCACTATGTAAAGAGGCAATCATTCCACTAAAATTTATTTTACAGGGTGCTTCCATTTTACAACCTTCTAGAGGCATGTTAACCAGAAGCATAATATAATGATTTCTGCCTTGCAGACTCAGAGTAAGGGGAGGGGGAGCCATTTTGAGAAGATTTGAGTCCTTGGTATTCTTTGGGGACCATATACAGTCTGGGTCAATTCAAATGAAT
>NW_015166429.1:356080-446976 GCF_001447785.1 Gekko japonicus | reverse complement strand
TTTTGACATGAGGTACAATGTCAATGTGGGCTGAGTACATTGTAGAAAATGGGCAGGAGAGAATTCTGCTCAAACATTTCCTAGTACACCTACTGAGATGTATGTGTTTGTGTGTGTGTGTGTGTGTGTGCGTGTGTGTGTGTGCATGCATGTGATTTAATAAGACCTGAGAATTCAGGGAAGTACATGGATGCCTCCTCCCCAATAAATCATGGCTATAATCCTATTTTAAGTGCATTCTTACAATAATTGACACTTTTTAAGACTTGCGCTGCTGAAAGTCTCTGTATCCATACTACTGAGTGAGGCTTGATGCACATACCTAGCAAAATGGTAGAGTGCTGAGGTGGGAGAACAGGCCATGCCATTTCAGAGGAGTGATTGTAGTTTTTGTAAAGTTCCCCAACAGTGATAATGCCCTATAGTGGAAACTGAGCACTGCATGCAAAGGACTAGACTAGAATCTTTATTCCTATTTATTTTAAAAGGAGGGTGAGAGAGCTTTTACAACAGCAGACATTATCAGTAAAATGTAGTAAGTAGATATACACTTGTCAAATTCAAAAGTTGACATCATAAAATGATTAAACTAATACATTTTAAAAGTTGTAAATTATTAATAAGCCCACTATAAGAACTAGATCAGTCCTCTGAACCCCCTCAGTCAGGAAAGTTTCAAGACTTAGTCATGTTTTAGTGCCCATAAGATCAACTTTGCCAATAATCCTGAAGTATTCTTGCCAACGTAGCAGTTCGAAAGCAAGAAATTGCAAGTAGATAAATAGGTATCACTTCGGTGGGAAGGTAACAGCATTCCGTGCACCTTGGTGTTTAGTCATGCCGGCCACATGACCACAGAAACGTCTTCGGACAGCGCTGGCTCTTTGGCTTTGAAACGGAGATGAGCACCGCAACCCTAGAGTCGGATTCGACTGGCTTTCGAGCAAGGGAACCTTTACCTTTTTATTCTTGTCAGACCCCCAAAAGGAGGTTTAACAGATGATAAGCTACAGAACCAGCTGTATAGGTAGCCATAAGTGGAGCTAACATAATTGCTATTTGTATGAGCAAACATTAAAAACGTGACTCCTGCCCAGTGTGAAGTGGTACAGCCCATTCTGTCATTTCGCTGTACCGCAGGTGCAGACCAGGATAGGTCCACAGGTGCTGACTGGAGTTGCCAGTTATGGCTTGGGAAATTTCTGAAGATTTGGGGGTCATTCCTGGGGAGGGTAGAGTTTGGGGAGTGGAGGAAGCTCAGCAGGGATGCATTGTCACTCAGGACTCCCATTTCTCCTAGACTGCTGGAATACTGTAGCTTCTGTGAATGTACTCTATGCTATACCAGAGTCCACCTTCCAAAACTGTCCTTTCCTCCCAGGGAACTGATCTGTGTGGTGTGGAGAGCAGCTGTAATTCTGGGAGACCTCCAGGCCCCATCTGGAGGCTGGCAACCCTGTGGGGGTAGAACTGTGAGGTGACAAAATAGGCCATATTATTTCAGACTGCAGGGGGAAAGAGCTACATTTAAAATGCTTTCCCATGTAAAAAATGCCTACAGATAAAAAACAAAGGTGGGGTGGGGGTGGGGAGATGTGGCTTCATTACCACTTTTGATAGCATAAGTTTCCTTACAACCAATGGGTTTGAGGCCTATATCTATACAACCACTGAGCGAGAGTTAATAAGGTGGGAAAGTCTGAAGGCAGTAATAGTCTAAGCAGACAATACTGACTTCCCTAGATCAATTATTTGATTCAGTATAGGTCAGCAGCATCATGTGTTCACTGAAGTATTTCATCCTGCAGCAAAGGAATTAACTCCCCTAGATGAACCACTGGTCTGACAGAAGGGTTGTTCTTGTATCCCCCTACTTTAATCATTCCCTGTTAAGTGACAAGCTATGGCAACATGTGAAAGGCTAAGTATGCATGGTGGTTAAAGTGGCAGAACATAGAGACCCAGGTTCAAATCCCAGCTCTGCCACTGACCTTGGGGCAGTCACTCACAGCCCTGCTTGCTTCAGGGCCTTGTTGTTCATGAAGATAAAATGGGGGAAGGGGGGAGATGATGTAAAGCAATTTGTATCTCCATTGTGGTGAAAAGCAGGAAACAAGCTAGAACTTTTTCTCCTGAAGTCTTTTCCCCCCGTTTTAGTACCAAGTCTTTGCACAGGAAATACAAAAATGTGAGCCTCACGCCTGTTGTTTGAAATGGTAGAGCCCACCCCCACCTCATGGGTAGGGCGCCGGCCTATTTCTGAGTAAATAAATGCTAGGCTCATGCACCAGAAGTCTTGCAAACAAGCTTACAAAGCCAATTCCTTTAAAAATTTTCGGGGACGTACTAAAACTAAGGACAAGCGACTGCCCATAGGGAATACATGAGTGGACAGGGATTGCCCATAGGCAATACATGAGTGCCAACAGATAATGCATGATTGCCCATAGGGAATAATGAAGAGTAGGCTTGCCCATAGGGGATAATGCAGTACATAATTGCCAATAGAGACTCCATCATTCCCAATAGAGAATCCATGATTGCCCATACGGAATAATGGAGAGGAAGCTTGCCCATAGGGGATAATGGAGTACATAATTGCCAATAGAGAATCCATCATTCCCAATAGAGAATCCATGATTGCCCATACGGAATAATGGAGAGTAGTAGGCTTGCCCAGAGGGGATAGTGCAGTACATAACTGCCAATAAAGAATCCAAGACTGTACATAAGGAATAATGGAGAGGACGCTTGCCCATAGGGGATAATGGAGTACATATTTGCCAATAGAGAATCCATGATTGCTCATAGGGACATAATTGCCAACGGCGAATCCATGATTGCCCCAGGGACATAATTGCCAATAGAGAATCCATGATGGCTCATAGGGACATAATTGCCAACAGATAATCCATGATTGCCAATAGAGAATCCATGATTGCCCATAGGGAATAATGCAGAGCAGAGCACACCTGACCATAGGGTATAATGGAGTCCACGCTTCCCACAATGAATAAGGGAGACCTGGATGTGGGGAATAAGGGAAAGCATACTTGTCCAGAGGGAATAAGGGAGACCACATGTGCTGATCGGGAATAAAGGAGCCCACGCATGCCCACAGAGGATATTGGGGTCCACGCTTGCCCAAAGGGAATAATACAGACCGAACTTCCCCATAGGGAAAACAGAGCCAATGCTTTCCATAGGGATTAAGAGAGAAAATGCTTGCCCATAGGAACTACTGGAGAGCATCCTTGCCCGTAGCGAATAATAGAGACAATGCTAGGCCATAGAGAATAACGCTGTCCTCGCCTGCCCACAGAGGACAATGGAGTTCATGCTTGTCCATAGATAATAATGAAGACTACGCTTGCCCATAGGGAATGATGGAAACTACGCTTGCCCATAGGGAATAATGGAAACCACGCTTGCCCATAGGGAAGAATGAAAACCACGCTTGCCCATATAGAATAATGGCCACCACGCTTGCCCATAGGGAATACTGGAAAGGACGCTTGCCCATAGGGAATAATGGAAAGCACGCTTGCCCATAGGGAATAATGGACACCACCCTTCCCCATAGGGAATAATAGAGAGCACGCTTGCCCATAGAGATTAATGGAAAGCATGCTTGCCCATAGAGGGTAATGGAGACTACGCTTGCCCATAGGGAATAATGGACACCACGCTTGCCCATAGGGAATAATGGAAACCACGCTTGCCCATGGGGAATAATGAAGACTACGCTTGCCCATAGGGAATAATGGACACCACGCTTGCCCATAGGGAAGAATGGAAACCATTCTTGCCCATAGGGAATAATGCAGAGAACACTTGCCCATAGAAAATAATGGAAAGCACGCTTGCCCTTAGGGAATAATGGAGACTACGCTTGCCCATAGAAAATAATGGAAAGCACGCTTGTCCTTAGAGAATAATGGAAAGCATGAATTCCCATAGAGGATAATGGAGACTGCGCTTGCCTGTAGGGAATAATGGACACCATGCGCTAGAGTTATGGCCTCTGCTCCGGGACACGTCGAAGCTTTTTACCCCACTCACCTCAAGCTCTGGGATTCGTGGATGGACCAGCTGACATGCTACCAACAACTGCCAGTGCATGAGGCCTTGGCCACGGCCCAGACTAGTGTTACACTCCAGGGAGCTTTTAAGGTTAAACGGCTGCAGTTTGGGGTGAGTGTTGCCCCGGGGATATTTCAGCAATTAATGGACTCTTTGTTGAAAGGGATCCCTGGAGTGATTCCATTCTTTGATGACGTCCTCATCGCTGCAGCCATCCTGGACGAATTTGCCTCCCACCTCCGTGCCGTCCTCTGCCATTTCAACTCAGCGGGCCTCAAAGTCAAATGGGAGAAGTGCCCCCTTGGGGTCCCAGAGGTGGACTTCTTGGGCTTCCGGGTTGATGCGTCTGGCCTCCATCTGGCAAGGGACAAGGTCAAAACCATTGTGGAGGCCCCTCACCCACTTGCAAAGTGGAACTTCAGGAATTTTTAGGGCTCCTGAACTGTTACCACACCTTTCTGCCACACAAGGCTGCGGTTGCGGAGCCCCTTCATTGCCTTCTGGACAAGTCAGCACCTTGGCTGTAGGGCCCTAGGGAAGCAGCGGCATTCAAGGGGGTCAAGGCGCTCCTCATGAGCAAGCGTGGTTTCCATTATTCCTATGGAAGCCTATGGGCAAGCGTGGTCTCCATTATTCCCTATGGGCAAGCGTAGTGTCCATTATTCCCTATGGGCAAGCGTGGTGTCCATTATTCCCTATGGGCAAGCATGCTTTCCATTATTCTCTATGGGCAAGCGTAGTCTCCATTATCCTCTATGGGCAAGTGTACTTTCCATTATTCTCTGTGGGCAAGCGTAGTCTCCATTATTCCCTATGGGCAAGCGTGGTGTCCATTATTCCCTATGGGCAAGCATGCTTTCCATTATTCTCTATGGGCAAGCGTAGTCTCCATTATCCTCTATGGGCAAGTGTACTTTCCATTATTCTCTGTGGCCAAGCGTGCTCTCCTTTATTCCCTACTAGGAAAAAGGCTCATTGTTGAAATAAATACAACGATCTCTAGAAAGAGGCTCTGGGTGGGTGCCCCAGCCTGGACACTCAGTGCCAATTTGCTGTGGCGACCTCAGCAGGGTATAATGACATTGAGTCCACCATTTTCTCCAGAGGAACTGAACTCTGCTACCTAATGAACAGTTGTAATTATGAGTGATCTCCAGCCCTCACCTGGAGATTGGTAACAATGGTTTCCCAGAAGAGAATGGTTGGTTTGGAGGGTGGAGTCTATGGCTTTGTACCTGTCCGAGGTCCCATGCCTCCTGAAACTTCACCCTCTTCAGGCTCCACCCCTCACATCTCCAGGAATTTCCCACCTGGAGTTGGCAACCCTATCTCCTTCCCAGCCAATCATCAACCTACCTTTATTTCCCCCTCACTCTTCAGCTTTCCACCTCCCACACACCTGCAGCCTCTCCCATGCTCTGAAGCCCTGACTGCTACGTCACATTGGCTGTCATACGGGGGCCACCTCAGCAGCATATAAGGATACAGAGCCCACCATTTTCTCCAAGGGAACTGATCTCTGCCATCTGGAAAGCAGTTGTAATTCTGAGTGATCTCCAGCCCTCACCTGGAGATTAGACACATTTTACCTCAGAACAGCACATTGTTTAGAATATTAGAGGCAAAAGCCAATCAAATCACATATGCAAATGAACTCTGTGTTCCGAGGCAAAGGCCAATGAAGCTGCATATGCAAATAACCTCTGTGTTCTGACTGGCTATGGGGGGGAGAGGAACAGCAAGCTGTTTAAAATGTTGGAGGCTAGACTCAAGCAATGCAGCCAGTGGATAGGGACAAATTCTGAGCCACTACCCCCACGACCTCACGCGAGAGGTGGAATTTGCCCCTAGGAGTCCAAGGCCACCACTCAGGGAGTCAGGGGAAAGTTTCGCCCGCCCCACGACCATGCTTTTCACTTTGGAGGAGGCTTGTAGCTCATAAAAAAATTTTTTTTTGCAGCGTTCATTGAAAGAGAACTTTGGATTAAAACTTTGGTATGTGGCAACCTTGTGCTGAAAATTGTTGTTGAACTCCCTGAGGAAGATTCTGAAACAGAAGGATATCTGGACCTCTGTTGGAGGAAGACAGAGCACATGTTATAAAGAGACTTTAAGGAGTCCTCCCTTTTGAAACTTTTATTTAACAGAGGAGGACTATTATTAATTATAAGGTTGTACAATAGCTTTTGAGATTCTTGGAGATGATATTTGATATTTTTGATATCTCTTATATTGTAAGAGAGTCCAAGGCCACCACCCTGGGGCTCAGGGAGGCAGGGGAACGTTTCGTCCAGCCCCCCCCCCCCCAGCGGCCATTGCAGCTGTGATGGCGGGGGCCATAACTTTTTGAAGAGCCCCTATCAAGAGCTGGAGGAGCCAGAATAACCTCTCGTGTGTGATGGAACCTCCCGTGAGATGTGGAATTTGCCCCTAGGAGTCCAAGGCCACTACCCCCGCGACCTCACGCGAGAGGTGGAATTTGCCCCTAGGAGTCCAAGGCCACCACTCAGGGATCAGGGGAAAGTTTCGCCGCCCCCCCGACCTCTTCATCATTCCCTATGGGCAGTCATGGGTTGTCTATTGGCAATTATGTACTGCACTATCCCCTCTGGGCAGGCGTACTCTCCATTATTCTCTATGGGCACTCATGTATTCCCTATGGGCAATCGCTGTGCTTAGTTTTTTGTTGTTGTTCAGTCCCACAGTCAAGTCCGACTCTTTGCGATCCCATGGACCAGATCACGCCAGGCCTTCCTGTCTTCCGCCGTCTGACGTTGGCTCAATTTCATGTTCGTTGCATCGATGACACTGTCTAACCATCTCATCCTTTGCCGTCCCCGTCTTCGTTGACCTTCAGTCTTTCCCAGCATCAGGGTCTTCTCCAGTGAGTGCTCCCTTCTCATTTGATGGCCAAAGTATTTGAGCTTCAGTTTCATTATCTGGCCTTCCAGGGAACAGCCAGGGTTGATTTCTTTTAGGATTGACTGATTTGATCTTCTTGCAGTCCAAGGGACTCTCAAGAGTCTTCTCCAGCACCATAGTTCAAACGAATCTATTCTTCGTTTTAGTTTAGTTTAGTTTTAGTACGTCCCAAATTTTCGCAATTCCATCCCAACCAGAGAGCAGCTTTCGAAGAAATAAATGCCTCGGGCTAACTTGGGGATGGAGGCGGATTTCTCAGAGCAGAATAGCGCGCCTTCGCTTTTATTGTTGAACAGGAGAAACAGAGAGTGCTCAGGGGTGGAGATTCCCAGAGCCCTGGAGCAACAACGACCCCGAATCATTTTTAGACTTCGTCCGCAAAAAAGGGGCTCGCAGGACGGCGAGGGCCCCCCCGTTCCTTTATAGTCAATGGCTACAGCCCGGTTTCCGCAACCTACCGAGAAAGAAGCGCCCCCCTCCCTTACACGTGCAGCAAAAGAGAGCCGCGCGCATCACGTGCACTCGCAGAGGCGAGGAGTGACTCCAAAGCCAGCCCCTCGCCAGGCACAGTAACTCCCTTCTGCTCTCGAGGAGCTTCCTCTCCTCTTTGTTGTCAAGCCGGCCGGGTGGGCGGCCGAGCCGGGGAAGACGCTGCCCACGAACCACCATGGCTTCCCCTAAGAAAGGCTTCTACCGGCAGGAGCTGACGAAGACCCTCTGGGAAGTGAAAGAGCGCTATCGGGATTTGCAGCCGGTGGGATCCGGAGCCTACGGCTCGGTGTGGTGAGGAAGCGGGCTGGGCTGGGCGGACTCGAGAGAACGCGTTCGGCTCATCTTGGGGAAGCTAGCCTCGCCCTGACCTTCCCCCCACCCCCACCCCTATCCCTGGAGAGGCACCGTGGCCGCTTTTGTTATGTTTCTCTCGCAACTTCTGCTTGGGGGCGAGAAAAGCCACGCCGAGCTCTCCACACCAAGTACCCGGAAAGGAGAGGCGTTCGTGCCACCTCCCCAGTCCTGCTGAGACCCCGCGCCCGGCCATGTCTACTCCACAGGGATGGTTTTCTAGCCTTGCACAAGCTGGAGTGTATGCACTGTGCGTGTGGGGGGAAGGGTACTGGGTGGCTCTTTGGGGAGGGAAACTGTTGTGATGATTAAAAGGGAAATGCATGTTTTTGGAACTTGTCGTTCGGGTATTCTCTTGTAAGATGTGCCAACACACCGCACTCATTTCACCGGCTTGTTACCTCATTGAGTAACAGGAAACGAATCACCCCCATTGAACACTGGAATCGTGTTCTCCAGATTTGTGAGGCCATCCTCTGTTGTTTATAAGGCTGTCCCCCCCCCTCCTTTGTCAGTACCTGCATGATCAGCAAAATCTACAAGTGGATCCCCATCACTACATTGCTATGCTTCACTTGTTGAACTTTTGCCTCTCAGTGCAAATTTTGAGTGCCCAGGATCCCTTGGGGAGGGGGAGAATAATCCTAATTATTATTCCACATTGTGGAGACATTATTAGTTAGACTCTCAAAGTCATGCTTCTAGAATCATAATTTGGTTCTGAAACAGGAAAGCATACAGGAAAGCATTTGGCAGTGTGATGGAAGATACTGACAGCTGTCAGATATAGAATGATGTCCAGGAAGAAGTGTATAGTGTAGATAAGTTTCTCTCTGGTCTTTTCCTGTAGTACAATTCATTACAATAGAGTTCTGAGGCCACCTTTTCCTCCTATCCCACTGAGAACAAAACTGAAACTTGGCCACCCTTACATAAACTGTTGCAAAGTAACCAGTGGCAACACAACTGGAATTTACGTATTACAGAATGGGCTTGGTCAGTGTAGTTTGGAGCAGTTTTAGATATCCCCAGAAGCTTCCTAGTAACTATGGTGATGCTGTGTGTGCACACAGCAGGCCAAGAGAATTGCAGAGTAAAATGCAAGTGGTATTGTCCATGCAAGGGAGTGTAGCATATACACCTCTGCACAGCGTGACACCTCCTGTTTGGATATTCCTTCCCACTCTTCTCTTGTTTACTGCTGAAGCATTACACTGCTAGTCCATGAGGACATGCCCCTGAGCTATATGGGACCGCTGTCACATTTCTTAGCTAACATCTTGTAAAATGTAACACAGTTCAGTTAAGATGTGCACTACTTCTGAGGATAATGCAAGTGTTGCCAAGTTATATGCAAAAACTTGGCATCCCTGAATGTCTCCCTGGGTGGTATTTTGTATGGCTTGCATCTTTCTGTGTTTCCAAATGTCCATAGGACACGTGGATCCACTCAGTGTGCATTTTCTCTCCCTTTCTGCTCTCATCATTCCTGTTTTTGTGACAGGGAAAGAGAGAAAGAAAAGAAGAAATAGATACTTATGGGTTATTGGATACTGAATATTATAGCTTTACTTGCTAGCTATGTTTGTATGCTGGATGTATAGAAGCTGCCTGACTGCCCCTTGCCTACTACTCATTTTACCACGTATATCTGAAGAGTTGTGTTAGGGGAATTAGAAGGAAGGACAGAATAGCTGGCAGGTTTTAAAAGCTTCTTCTGGGATAAGTCACTTGCTGAATCAAGTGACTTATTGTACCAGTTTGGTGTAGTGATTAAGTGTGTGGACTCTAATCTGGGAGAACTGGGTTTGATTCCCCACTCCTCCACCTGTAGCTGCTGGATGACCTTGGGCAAGCCATAGTTCTGTCAGAGCTTTTCTCTCAAGGACAGTTCTGTCAAGAGCTCTCTCAGCCCCACCTACTTCACAGGGTGTCTGTTGTGGGGAGGGGAAGGGAAAGGAGTTTGTAAGCCACTCTGAGACTCCGGGTGAAGGGTGGGGTATAAATCCAGTCTCTTCTCTTCTTCTCTCAGAGACTAACAGAATTGTTTTGTTTTTATGGATTACAGCCCACATATAGAAGATGATAAATGGGGCTGCAGTCAATGAAAATGTATGCTGGTATAAATCAGACAGTATTTGAAACAGTGCAGGGCATTCTTGTGTTTACTGTAACAAGCTAAAATGTCAGTCACTTAGAAAGTGTGACCCATGAAGCAAATAGTCGAACATAAGCATGTGAGAAGATTAAAGTCAGGAGTCTGTAACATTTCCAGAGGTGAATCCATGGGCAGAATTCTAGGCACCTGGTGGGCTCTGTTCTTTACATGTACAGTGTAAGGTATGGCAGCACATTTCAGTATTTATATGATTGCTCGGTCCCTTGATTTCTATGTATTTATTTGCCTCATTTATGCTGTGCTTGTTCCCCCAATGGGGACCCAAAAAGGCTTATATCATTTTCCTGTCCTTCATGTTATCCTCACAACAACCGTGCTGTGAGATAGGTTAGGCGTTAGGCTAAGTGTGTGTGATTGGCCCAAGGTCACCCAAGTGAGTTTTGAAGGCAGAGTGGGGATTCAGATCTGGGTCTCCCAGATCCTAGTCAGACACTCTGCCCACTATACCACACTGGCTCTTAATTTGTGGATTGGATCCCACCATGAAGAGAAGTTTCACTTAATGCTGTTCTGTTTGTGTAAGACATTGCACAAGAGGTGTACTGTAAGATCAAGCACTGACTTTGTTTTCCATTTTCCAATCACTGTTTCTCTGTGCAAAAGACAAACACTATTTTACTGAATTGGTGTGCAATATGATTTGATTGAAGAAGGTCATTATGGGGAGAGTTGCTGAAATATATACTTTGTACTATATTTTGTCCAGGCGATAATACAAGATGGGACTTAACAAAGGGCTACTTACAATGACTTTCTTGTGTTTCCACTTGCGCAAGAGCTGTTCAGTGGGAATTCAGCCTAGTGGTAAAATTACATTGGAATGAGGCCTGAAAGAACTGTGTCAGTTCAGACTCCCTGAGTATTCACACATAAGAACAAAAGAAGACCCCTGCTGGATCAGACCAATGGTCCATCTAGTCCAGCATCTTGTCTCACACAGTGGCCAATCAGTTCCTCTGAACAGCCAACAACAGCGCATAGAGGCCGAGGCCTTCCCCTGATGTCGTCTCCTGGCTCTGGGATTTAGAGGCTTAGTGCCTCTGAATGTGGAGGTTCTCCTCAGTTACCATGGCTAGTAGCGATTGATAGACTTATCCTCAATGAATATCTAATCTCTTTTTAAAGCTGTTTATTCCTGTGGCCATCTATGATGAACTCCTGCTTCTTCACTGTGTGGCAGATTTTTCCCAACAAAATTCTTAGTTCCCTTTAGGTACTGAACTAATTCCCCTAGAAGCGTGATAATATTTGCGGCTTTATAAATCAGAATGTCCCACCCAGTGACAGAATCTGATTTGGCTTTTGTCCAGCCCAGGAACTTCTCAGGAGAAAACAAGAGCCCTCTGTAAGTACATGCCACTACACTACTCACCCCTTTTGATCATTGATTAATAAATTAAATAGTACTGTCCCCAATACCGATTCTTGTGGGACCCCACTATTTACTTTCCTCCATTGTGAGAACTGTTCATGTCCTGCTGTTTACTTCCTGTCATTTAACCTGTTTTTAATCTATAAGAGAACCCATCCTCTTATCTCATGGCTACTGAATTTACTAAATTTACATCCTGAATAATTTGGAGTCATCTGCAAACTTGGCCAAATTTACTCAGGAGCCTTTCATGAGATACCTTGTCAAAAGCCTTTTGAAAGTCCAGGTATATAGTCTACCAGGTCACCATTGTTTACTTGTTCACTTTCTCAAAGAGCCCCAAAAGGTTGGTGAGGCAGGACTTCCCTTTGCAGAAGCCACTCTGATTTCCCCTCAGCAGGCTTTGTCACTATCTGAGCTTAACAATTCTGTCTTTGATTACAGTTTCTACTAATTTGCTAAATTGACTGGTTTGTAATTTCCTGGTTTCCCTCTGAATCCCTTTTTAAAAATTGGTGTCAAATTTGCTACTCTCCAATTTTCTGGTACAGCAGCTGAATTTAATGATAGCTTTCATATATGGCTTAGTTAGATCAGTGATCTCACAGCTGAGTTCCTTAAGAACCCTTGGATGTATGCCTTCAGGACCTGGAGACTTACTGGTTTTTGATTTCCCCAGTAGGTCTTGAATTTCATCTCTGGTCTCCTCAATTTGGCTCAGTTGTTCAGACTCCCTTCCTGAAAACAGGGGCTGTGGCATGGGTACGTACCCCACTTTCTGTTTTTTCCTGGACAAGGGGAACTCCTAGCGCCTCTGCCAGCTCCATGAAGTTTGCATTGTCCTGTATCTTTCCTCCCCACTAATAGGAAGTCACCAAGATAATGGGCAGTACTGCACAGTCCTGTCCTGAAATGCAAGGCCCATTCTAAAAAGGAACTGAACCTCTCAAATGCAGCACAGGACACTGAGCTTCCCATTGTAAGGGCCCTGTCCATGTAAAATTTGCCCTCGAAAGCAAAACCCAGCAGCTCAAAATCACCCGGGTGGACAGGGAGGAGACGGAAGGCTGACTTAATGCCACATTTTGCCAATTCAGCACCCTGTCCACAGCAGCGCACCACTTGCATGGCCTGATTGAACGAAGTGTACCTAACTGAACATAACTCTTCCGGTATCACGTCATTCACTGACTCCCCACGTGGGTATGGCAAGTTGTGAATGAGGCGATACTCCCCAGGTGCCTTCTTTGGCACAACTCCCATTGGGGAAACCCTTAAATTATTAACTGAGGGAGAAGGGAAAGGGCCAAGGACTCTACCTTCCTTGCATTTCTTGGCAATCAGGTCAAGTTCCAAGACCTGTATAGGGCTGATGGGGTGCATTTATCAGACAAGGGCAAGAAATTATTTTTGCAAGACTTGTGGCAAGGGGTTAGGGCAGCCTTAGGCTGTTAGGTGGCCGCAAAGGCCAAAGCAGAGGCTTGGCCTTGGCAGTGGCAGGTTTTTATGGGCAAGAAAGTAGAACCGGTGAGCACCTTATGGCATTTTCCCATTAGGGAACAGGGGGTCATCAGGAACTGCCTTCGGATTTTAGGGTCCAAGGTGGGGAATGATGATCACCTCTTGGAACTTCTTAGGGCAGGCTCCTCCCTGCAGGTTGTATGGTTTCAGGGGTAGGTGCTCCTGGGTGGCAACCAGTTTGCTGGGCTGCTGGGTGCAAGCCAGACTGCTGGCTCAAGACCAGAGCTGGTGATTCACCCATGAAGGGCAAGGAGGTTGGTCAGGGAGTGACACCTGCCTTGCCTGTTCTGTGCTCACTTAGTTTATCCTTTGCCGCACTGTTATGTTAAATAGTTAATAAAGTGGCCCTTGTTTACTTCCAAACTGTTACCTGTCTCATTATTCTGACTTGGGGGGGGGGGAGCAAACCACGCAGGCCTTCTTTTAGATTTGGCAGTGCCTTTCCTAACCTATGGAATGTATACTATTTTGGCTTCAATTAGTGTGGTTTTAAATAATTTTCAAGCATCCTCTATATTGACTCTCTTGTGTTTCCCCTTCAGCTTCCTTTTTACTATTCCCCTCATTTTTGTAAAATTCCCTCTTTTGAAATTAACCATTGCAGTTTTGGACTTCAGGGGTAATTTTCCATTGACCTGAATGCTGAACTTAATAGTGTTGTGGTCACTGTTCTCAATTGGTGTACATCTCTCACCAGGTCTTGAGACCCACTCAAAGCCAAGATCACTACCCCACCCGCTGTTCCAGTGCACAGTCATTTATGATGTCTAGGAATCTCCTTTTTATAGCCATTTCATAGCATATTACTAAGTGTGAGGAGTGCGTCTTGGTCAATACTTTGCATTCCAGCTGTCTGTGCTATTGGCTATTGTCATGATCTGGGCTGTGCCATCAGAGGCCTACTAGGCCCAGAGAGCCTGGCTAGCAGTAGGGGAGGCTGGGCCTACAAACCCCAGAAGGCCTTGGAAGTTTTGGCACTGATTTTGACCAATAGGGAAGAAAAGGACTGGGGAATATAAGAACTGGTACAAGAGGAAAAGCTATTCTTCTTCCCAGGGAACAGGGCCAGAAGAAAGGCTGCTGTGGGGAAGAAACCCTCATTCTGAGGGAAGGGTTAGTAGTCTAAGGCCACTTGAAATAGTGAGCTAGGGACAGTATATTTAGATGCATTAGGGCATTTGATTTCTTTTCTTTTCACCCAATTACTGTTATTATTCTGCACCTTGTTTGTTTGACCTCCTATAAGATAAACCTTTTCCTTGTTGTACTCTGCCTGGTCCTCACTCCTATTATTCGGCAAAAAGGGAGGTCTGAAGGTCTTGGGAGGGTACTCTGGGCCTTCTCAAGGGTTCCTAAATCTAGAGTGGTGGCAGCATCAGGTGACACCCCACCTGAGCCATGACAGCTATTTTTGCATCTTTTTTGACTCACCTTCCATTACAAGCAGCAGAGATGACCATCCAAATACCTTTGTTCAAAGGAGCTATTCAAGGGAAGTAGAAGTGACAGTGTAGATATAGTTTGTGAGGAGAGTGTACAAGAGCTTCTTAGGAGACTAGTAGAATCATCTGAAAAAATGAACAAAGTTTGATTCCAGTGGCACCTTTAAGACCAACAAAATTTTATTCAAGGTATAAGCTTTTGTGTGCAAGCACACTTCTTATACCTTGAATAAAATCTTGTTGGTTTTAAAGCTGCCACTGGAATCAAACTTTGCTCTGCTGCTTCAGACCAACACGGATACCCATCTGAATCCATCTGAACAAATATAAGACTTAGAGGCCAGGAATGTAGTCATATGGAGAGTTCTGAAGAAGCTTGTTTCTTCCTCTCCTAAAGTGTTCCATTCAAGTATCAAAACCAAGTGAAAATATTATATCTCACAATGTTATGTTCAATGGGGTCTGTTGAATGAAGTCTACATTGGGACAAGAAAGAGGCATAATTCTTACTGTGAGGTTCTGGTTACTCTCAGCTAGTCAGTGGGCAGGAAAGAGGAGAACATAACAGTACAGTGCTGGATTCTATGAGAGTATGTGAGAATGTTCTGTTCTGCCTTCCGCTTCTGTGTTCTCTTGCATCCTGCACATCCTAGTTGTCCTGCATATGCAGAGTCTGTGGGGATGGTACATGAAGTGCAGGAATGGGGAGGGAAGGAAGCACCTTTCTTAGAGCAAGGATTAAGAGACAGCCAGGATGAATCTAGGCTAGGGACCTTCTTTTCTCATATTGAAATTTGAAAGGTTCTGATTGTCTCCCAGTGTTATTAGTCCAACTGCCTTTGTGGCACAGTCATGTAAAATTAAATATTACAAAAAGAAAAACTATTGGTTTGATAAAGAATGTAGTCAATTAAAAAAGGTACAACAAACAATTCTTAAGTATAGGAAGAATTGTGATCCAAGATTTCTTATTATTCTGTTTCAACTTGAATCTAAATAGAGGACCATAATTCCAAATAAAAAACTCTGTTATTATGGCCGTTGAAAGTAACAATTCATTCTGGCCGTTGGTGTCACCATCATTTAATTCTAGGAAAGTATTACCTTTTTGTATCTCTGCTCAAGTTTGGGAACAGTATTTTACTAGACATTTTACCTCATCAAAAAGGTCTACAATAGAGAATTGTGTAGTTCTTTACTGTTTAGCTAAGAAATAAGGGTCACTTGTATGTTGCTTTTGAGGATTTGCAGGTGGCTTTTGACTCAGTTCCATGTTGTCCCCTGTGGCATAAATTAGATAAATTAGCTGTGGCTTGGAAAGAGCTAGAAAAGTAATTTTGGGTCATTTATATGATCTGGATTTTCTAAGCTCTAATGTATAGAGTTTGCTCTCCCAACAATTTGGGATTGTCCTATCCCAGAAGTCTCCCAGTGTACATTAAGCAGTTGACTGTTCCCTGATATAGGAGAGCTTTTATGCTTGCTAGGTTGAATTGGATACCATTGCCAAGTAGTGAATGATCTTTATAAGAAGGTGCCCTATTTGGAAAAGCTATGCTTATGTCCTACTAGGAAAACTGATACACTGGAACGTTTTTTTCTGGAATGTCCCCTTTTCTCAAATGTGAGAGATTTGTGGACTATTCCATCACTAGGTGGGATGGTAGGTGCACCAGTGGGAGAAAAATTGGGGAGTCTTTTGGCTGGGGTGGTTTCAGAGGTTACTTTAGCTGTTGCAGAATTCTTTTCATATGTTATAAGAGTGATCCTAAGAGGGTTTACTCAGAATCATACTCAGGTATATCCAGTGGGGCTTACTCCCAGGAAAGTCTTCTGGGGATCACACCGCAAGTAGAAAATGTCTTTAAGTTTTATTTATTTTTAGCCTGGTTTATGTGGATTCTAATGTGTCACTACTCAGAACCTGTAGCTTAAATTAGTAGTATCATTTAAGTAAGATACAGCCAGGCTTATGGGCTTTATCACCTATTGCATCGGGATGGTGCCTTTCAAACTCTGTTTGTTAAATTACTTTCACTTATCCACCCATCTCAAAGTATTTACTGATTTAGGTCCCAAGAAATTTAGTTTTTCTTGTAAACATTAGGGAAACCCAGTTAAGGATGGGCTATATATCAACCATTGTGGGCTCTGAACTAATGAGTTAGAGACAAATGTGTCAGATTATAGCACTTTGGAAATAACTTTACCCAACCAAACAACTTAATTATTTCATGCATTTTTCCAAGTAAAACTACTTCGCAGACGATCTCTCTTTCTCTGTGGTAGACATAGTGAAGCCCAGAATTGAATTTTGGTGCTGTTACCTGGAATGCATCAGGAGCATAAATGTATCCTTCTGCTGAGGTTTCACTCATGCTATTTGTGTTTTCGTTCCTTTCAAGCTCAGCTATTGACCGGAAAAGTGGAACCAAAGTGGCCATCAAAAAGTTGTACCGCCCATTTCAATCTGAACTCTTTGCCAAACGAGCCTACCGGGAATTGCGACTCCTGAAACACATGAAGCATGAAAATGTGAGTATGGACACCCCAAACTCCGTAGAGCCCTCTCTTTGGCGAGATTTAATGTATTACCTTTGGCCTTATATCTGGCTGCTTTCAGGGTGTGCCCTTTTCTGACAGATGTCGTCCATGCACAAATGATAATATCGAAACGATATCCCATGTCTTGTTGCAGTGCCCCTTCTACCATGCACTACGACTGAAATTTCTAAATTTTATTTTGGCTCAATTAGAAGAATATCCTGATTGCTTAAAGATTCTTATTCTTCTTGATAATCCAAACCTTGAGATAAGAGAAACTGTTGCTAAATTTCTTTTTGGTGCCATTTCTATTCGTCCTTTATTTAATTGATGGGTATACTTACTTGGTAATTCCTTGTTTCTGTATTTTGCAAGTATTATTCTATGCTGTGGTTGTTGTTGTTGATGGTTTTTTTTGTAAATGGGTTTGCAAGGGTTACATGCCAATAAAGGTAACTGGACTGGGAGTATGGACACCAAGTATTATTCAGACACTGTAAGAAGATGGCTCTCGTTCCTTATGGCATAGCTATAAGGAAATTATTTTGAGTGGGTAGGTAAGTGAATGTATCATTCAGTCTTCATATAAAATCTGATGGAGAGCCAGCATGGCATAGTAGTTAGAGTATCGGGCTAGGATCTGGGAGACTCAGGTTCAAATCCCCAGCCTGCCATGGAAGCTGAGTCAGTGACCTTAGGCCAAGCATGCACTCTCAGCTAGCCTACCTCACAGGGTTGTTGTGAGGGTAAAATAGAGAGGAGGAGAACAGTGTAAGCTGCTTTATGTCCCCATGGGGAGAAAGAGAGGGTATAAATCAAATAAATAATAAATATACGGGGTATTTCAGAAGTAACAGCAAGGTGTGTGCATCAAAACAATTGCTGTTACTATCACAGATATCTTTGTTCTTACATATGTGCACCTGTAGCTTAATCAAGGTTGTAAATGGTTACAACAAAATACAGTCTTGGGGAAGGTAAAAGCTGTATGTAGTCAGACATATCGGTTGGACTTCAGGAAAGCAAATAGAATCCTATGGTCAGAAATACTTAAGGAGAAGGGAGTTCAAGAGGGAGTTTCTTAAAAGCGAAATACTGAAGTCCAATCACAAATTATTCTTATGAGAAGGAAAAATGGGAGGAGCCTAAAGAAGCCAAGGTGGCTCCATAAACAACTTTTGAAAGACTTGAGAAATAAAAAAGGCTCATTTAGAAAGTGGAAGGAGGGCCTTATAACCAAGGATGAATATAAACAAATAACCAGTGCTTGTAGAGAGAGAGTCAGGAAGGATAAAGCTCAGAATGAGCTTAGGCTAGTCAGAGATGCTAAAAACAACAAAAAAGGATTCTTATGTTCAAAGTAAGGAAAAGAGCAAGAACATGGTGAGCCCATTGTGGGGACAGGAAAGTGAAATTGTAACAGGTGATGAAGAGAGGGCAGAACTGCTCAATTCCTACTTTTCCTTCGTCTTCTCTTGCGAGGGAAATGGTGTTCAACATGGCAAAAACAGAACACATGATGAGGGAAGGGAGTTGCAGCCTATGATCAGCATAGGGGGTAGTGCATAAACACCTAGTTTCTTTAAATAACTCTTAAGTCCTCAGGGTCAGATGAACTGCATTCAAGGGTACTAAAAGAACTTGCAGATGTAATTTCTAAGCCCCTGTCCATAATTTTTGGGAATTCTTGGAGAACTGGTGAGGTGCCAGAAGATTGGAGATGGGCAAATGTTGTCCCCATCTCCAAGAAGGGGAAAAAGGAGGACCCGGGTAACTACCGACCCATCAGCTTGATGTCTATACCTGGGAAGGTTTTAGAATAAATCACCAAACAGACAATCCTTGAGCATTTAGAACGGACAGTTGTGATTACTAAGAGTCAGTATGAGTTTCTCAAGAACAAGTCATGTCAAACTAACCTTATCACTTTTTTTTTGAGAAAGTTACTACCTTGCTGGAAAAAGGGAGTGTTGTAGACATAGTTTATCTTGATTTCAAATAAGGCTTTTGATAAGGTACCACATAATATTCTTGTTGACAAATTGATAAAATGTGGGTTGGATCCTATGACTGTTAGGTGGATCTGTAACTGGTTGACAGATCGTACCCAAAGAGTGCTTGTTAATGGTTCCTTATCCTCTTGGAGAGGAGTGATAAGCAGAGTGCCTCAAGGATCTGTCTTGGGATCTGTTTTGTTCAACATCTTTATAAATAATTTGGATGAAGGAATAGATTGAATGCTTATTAAATGTGCAGATGATACTAAATTGGGAGGGGTGGCAAATACAGTATAAGACAGAGTCAGGATATAGGATGATCTTGACAGGCTGAAAAACTGGGCTAAAACAAATAAAATGAATTTCTGTGGGGATAAATGTAAAGTTCTGCATTTAGGTAGGAAAAAATCAAATGCATAATTACAGGATGGAGAAGACTTGTCTTGGTAGTAGTATGTGTGAAAAGGATCTAGGGGTCTTAGTAGACCATACCCTGAACATGAGTCAGCGGTTTTATGTGGTTGCTAAAAAGGCAAATGGGACTTTGGGCTGTACCAACAGAAGTATAGTGTCCAGAGCATGCGAAGTGATGGTACCACTTTGCTCTGGTTAGGCCTCCCCTACTGTATTGTGTTCAGTTTTGGGCACCACAATTTCAGAAGGATATAGAGAAGCTGGAATGTGATTAGAGGAGGGCAATGAAGATGGTGAGGGGTCTGGAGACCAAGTCCTATGAGGACAGGTTGAATGAGCTGGGTATGTTTAGCCTGGAGACGACTGAGAGGTGATAGGATAACCATTTTCAAGTACTTGAAGGGCTGTCATACAGAGGATGGTGCAGAGTTGTTTTCTGTTGCCACAAAAGGTTGAACCAGAACCAACGGGTTGAAATTAAATCAGAAGAGTTTTCGACTAAACATTAGGAAGAACTTCCTGACAGTTAGAGTGGTTCCTCAGTGGAGCAGGCTTCCTCGGGAGGTGGTGGGCTCTCCTTCTTTGGAGGTTTTCAAACAGAGGCTAGATGGCCATCTGACAGCGATACTGATTGTGTGAACTTAGGCAGATCATGAGAGGGAGGGTAGGAAGGGTTGCCTCAGTGCTTAGTTCTTGTGGCTTTTTCTTACATGCCCAGGGAAATGCTGATTACCACATTGGGGTCAGGAAGCAATTTTTCTCCAGGCCAGTTTTGCTGGAGATCCTGGAGGTTTTTTGTCATCTTCTGGGCGTGGAACAGGGGTCACTGGGGGAGTGGGGGGGAGGTATTTGTGAATTTCCTGTATTGTGCAGGGGGTTGGACTATATGACCCTGGAGGTCCCTTCCAACTCTGTGATTCTATGACATTGGAATGCAAAGCAATACGATGGTTGATTCTAGGCAGATATGTGCACAGGTTTGTGGAGAACGGTTTTTGGCCTTTAATTGAGGCTTGGTTCAGATATAAAGTAAAATTAAGCCAGTTTGGTGTAGTGGTTAAGTGTGTGGACTCTAATCTGGGAGAACTGGGTTTGATTCCCCACTCCTCCACTTGCAGCTGCTGGATGACCTTGGCAAGCCATTGTTCTGTCAGAGCTGTACTTGAAAGGGCAGTTCTTGAAAGAGCTCTCTTAGCCCCACCTACCTCACAGGGTGTCTGTTGTGGGGAGGGGAAGGGAAAGGAGTTTGTAAGCAGCTATGAGACTCTGAGTGAATGATGGGGTATAAATCCAATCTCTTCTCCTTCTCCTCCTCTTCTTCTTCTTCTAAAATTATGGTTCAACCATGGTTAGTTTGTAAAACCTGAACTCAACTTCTATGATGCTGTAGGCCAATCCTGCATTGAGCAGGGGGTTGGACTAGATGACCTGATGGACCTTTCCAACTGTGTGATTCTATGATTACTGAAATCTTGGTTTGGCTTGACCAATATGGATTTCATCACATTTGTTCTGTCGCTGGGGAAGGTGGTGACAGAGTGAAAGCTGGAATATCTGCATTCAGACATCACATGAACTAACTGTGATTGATAAACCAACTTCAAAGAACAGTGTTTGACTGATCCTGACTAACCAATTTAATAGAGTGGACAGTGTTCAGATGATCACAATGAACACAGTTAGTTTAATTAAACCATGGTTTTGTGTGATGTCTGAACTGAACCTAAGTGTGTTTTTATTCTTGTTCGAATCTATTTTGTTTTAACTGTTAACAGCTTTGGTCAAACTCTTGATAGCAACTGTTTATGTCAGGAGAGCTTAGATGTGTTTGGATAGTTTCCATAATATGTGTACTGGGAAGGATAAAATAAACTGTGATGAGTATGCTTGATCAATGCATCGATGGTAATATGAAGCAATATAATGGGCTACTTCATATTATGTTTTGTATATCTTTGTGCAAGCAGCTCTGGTTTGGGTCAAATGCTTTGTGTGGCCAACTGTAACGTGTGAATGGGATCATAGCTGGTTGGCTTTCACATGAGCGTGATGTACTTTTTATGGTTAATACTTTGTATATGTCCGCACAGTTGGGTGCCAGGGGCAGTCACGAAAAGGGTAAGAATAAATGGGATGTGTGAATCATCCCATAGAATGGGAAGACCGCAGCCATTCTAACAGAATACTCATGAGTTAAAGTTGATCTTTCAAGTTGAAATCTCAGGAGAGAAAGGGTCAGTAGCTGCGAACATGAAAGAGATGGTTTGTCCGTGTACAGTTTTTTTCTTCTTGTTCAGACATTATGCTTTTTAAGGCAAAATATCCCATAGGAAACTACTCTGTGTTTTAAAGGCAAAGAATATGTTCTGAAAATGACCTGAGTAGTACATATAGCCTTTTAAGTAGAGCAACAAAAGGAAAAAGAGAGGACATCAATTTGTATCATTGTCTGGCTTGAAGCTCCCAAGTAGCTCACAGTGCCCCATGGCCTTTTCACTAGGATCAAGAGAAGCCAGTCACACTGCTGGTTAGGTCATGAATTAAGTTAGTTTACAAACACAATGGTCTAGTAATGGCAAATAATAAGGTAAAATGGATATTACCTCCCCCACAGTGGTTCATAGGGTATTTCCGAGATGTTCAGTTTCAGTGGCAGAGAGCTTAATCACATTGGATCTTCCCAGGAAGGGCAAGGAGGCTGGACATCAACTGGCATGCCCAGTTTTGCTACTGCTTGGAGGGTGTAGATTCAAATGTTCACAAGTGGTGCCTGGTTGGGAGGGGGATGGTCTTCTCTTCTTGGGTTTCTCCTGTCTCTTAAGTTCTCTGACTTCCTTAGGGTTGCCAGTCCCCAGGTGGGGCCTGGAGATCTCCTGGAATTACAACCAATCTCCAGACGACAGAGATCAGTTCCCCTGGAGAAATTGGCTGCTTTGGAGGGTGGACTCTATGGCATTATATACCAATGTTGTCTCTCCATTCCCCAAACCCTGCCCTTCCCAGGCTTCACCACCAAAATCTCCACTCAGAGTTAGCAACCCTAGGCTTCCTTGATCTGAACAGTCCTAATTTAAAGAAGAACAGTACTTTTCCATTTGCTTTCATAAGGTCAAAGAGTTAGATGTACCATCTTATAGGAAAGCAGGCTCTTCTGTACGAGATCTGATAATTTCTGCTCAGGACAGGGTCTTTTTCACACGAATAGGTAAGAAAAGGGCTTAAGCAAGGTTTAGCAGTTCCTAGCTACTTCTGTTTCATCCTCTTCCTGGATATTGTTACATGTTGCTTAAAGCAAGCAAAGTTCCTCTTGTGTATTCTTGAAGGCTGTACCCCATTCCCCAGACAATTCGTGAGGAAAGAGATCTTCATACAAACTTTGCATAGTTTGACTGTGGCTCAAGTGGTTAAGACGCTGAACTGCAGGCTGTGGAAGGTCGGTAGTTCAGCAGTTCGAGACCCGAGTGTGCCGCATGATGGAATGAGCTCCCGTCTCTAGTTCCAGTTCCTGCCAACCTAGCAGTTCGAAAGCAAGAAATTGCAAGTAGATAAATAGGTACCACTTCGGTGGGAAGGTAACAGCGTTCCGTGCGCCTTGGTGTTTAGTCATGCCGGCCACATGACCACGGAAACGTCTTCGGACAGCGCTGGCTCTTCGGCTTTGAAACGGAGATGAGCACCGCAACCCTAGAGTCGGACTCGACTGGCTTTCGAGCAAGGGAACCTTTACCTACTTACCTTATCTCTTGCTCCAAGATAGTCTTCCTCTTCTTAGCATGTAGGCCTCCTTTTATAACATGGAAACTTTCCATCTTGTCTGTAACCATTTATCCTTTAATACTTTAGCTAATTTCTAACTTGATTCAGGAGTTCTTGGATCCCTGAATGTTGGTTGCACAACACAAGTTAGAACAATCACTTGGCTCTTATGGAGTCTGAGTGAGTGCCAGTGTATGAAATGGGCCTCTCCCCTCCCACCACAGTATTCAGTGCCTCCCCCCATCCCGATTGGGACTCCTGTGTCAGTGGGCACCCAAGGACATCATGGGAATGTCTAGATGGATGCCAGCAGCATGATGTTTGAACTGGTGAAAATCTTCCTTTTCTGTGAGCAAAAAAACTTCAAACAAAATTCTTAATTAAAACAAG
Organism: Gekko japonicus; assembly: GCF_001447785.1. NCBI lineage: Eukaryota > Metazoa > Chordata > Lepidosauria > Squamata > Gekkonidae > Gekko > Gekko japonicus. The sequence continues at coordinate 423,513 of NW_015166429.1, read as the reverse complement.
TTGACACATGCAGGGTTCTAAAAACAATTGTTGTGCTTCATACAGTTCTCAGTGAGTTTTGGTTAGTGCCCCAGCTGTTCTGTTGTCCAACTGTGCTGGGCCTTTGTTGGAGTATTTAGGTTTTAAACCTTTAGCTGTTGGTTTTAATGCTGGTCCTGCTTCTGTGTAATTTTAAACCTGTTGAATAGTTTGTCAGTTGCTTGCTATCGCTTTTGATGGATTTCCACTCTGCTTTTAATGGATTTCTTCAGTTATCAGAATAAAACAATAAAGATAACTAATAAAAAACCCCAAGCAATTAGGGATGGTTTATTACATTGTTTTAATGATATTTCATGAACCACTTGAGGAAAGGCTTAGATCCTAATCAGTGGGAGCAGAGACTTTAACGTCTTCCCACTGCAGCCTTATGTGCTGACTGAAACTTTGCTCCTGTTGGTCAGTGGATCCCTCAGGAACAGTGTTGGGAGCAAAGCTTGAATCTGCAGCAGGACGGGAGAATTGGGAGCATCTCCTTGTCCTCTTTCGCAACCAGAAAAACTAAATCATTTGGTAGGGAATTACTCTTGTGCTGGCAGAATTGCATCTTAGGGTACAAGCAAAAGTGAGCTGCCAGTATTTAATGTGAAATAAAATTTCAGTGGGCCTACAATACATGTGCCTTCCTAGGATTATGTTCTTCACTTGGGATGTGTTTTTATTGTTATCAGTCACCCTGTCTTTGTAACTTTACGCTTTCTAAGTAATGGAGAAGTAACAGCCTGGTTGGAATTGGGATGAGAGAAAATTGGCTATGAGTTGTTGATAAAAGCTTCATCAAAATAATGGACCTTAGAGAGCTTTGCTAGAAAATATTAGTTGGTCAGCATTCTCTGGTAAAAGAATTTCAAAATGATAAAACCACTAAATTAGAGTTCATCAAGAAGTTCACATGATCTCCCAATAGGGTTGCCAAGTCGGAATTACCTTTTAGCGAGGGGAGTCCTGCACCTCCCCGGGAGTCTTCGTGTGCACACCACAATGACGCCACCCGGAAGTGACGTCATCGCATCGGGCACGTTGGGGGCAGGGCCACAATCATTTGAGGGAAAACCATAGAGTTTTCCCTTGGATGATACAGCGTCCCCCTGCACCATGCCCGATGCGACAATGTCACCTCCGGGTGGTGTCTTCACGCAGGTCACATCTCACACTTTGGGGGCGGGGTTCCCCCCGGTGGCCTGATTCGGGCCGGCAGGGAACGGGCCGATCGAGTGGGGGTTTCCCTGTCCCCCAGGGGGACCTGGCAACCCTATCTCCCAAGTATATAACAAAGACCTGGGATTTCTTAGCCATTAGGGGTGTCAGCTTAGCAAAAGGTGAGAAATTATATTTACTGGTATTGTGAACATTCTCCATTTTTCGTAGTTACATCTGCATTTTACAAAATTACATTTCACCCTGTTCTACTGGAATTTCCTGGTCTTTTGATCTTGCTATTTATCTTAATAACTGTGTGTGTGTAATATCTGCCTTGTGATGGCCCCCATGCAAGTTTAAAATTTCTAAAATAACAGCCATATTTAAAATATCCCTGTCCAGCTCAAAAATTACAATTTAATTCAGTTGTTTACTTTCTTAGAAACCATATTTGCTCTGATTTTCCGAGTGGCCAGAGCAAAAATTGCCATCCTATAGGAGACAAAAGAATCCACATATGGATGTAAAGTGATTATAATCTTAGCCAGAAATTTGTTCCTGGGCTCCAGGTATAAGGGGCAAACCAAGATATAATGGGGGAGGTCTTTCCCTGAACTTCCACATACACAAATAGAAGAAGAGAAGAGATTGGATTTATACCCCGCCCTTCACTACCCAAGGGAGTCTCAGAGCGGCTTACAAACTCCTTTCCCTTCCTCTCCCCACAACAGACACCCTGTGAGGTAGGTGGGGCTGAGAGAACTCTGACACAAACTGCTCTTTTAGGAACAGCTGTGCCAGAGCTTGTGACTGACCCAAGGTCACATCAGCAGGTGCAAGTGGAGGAGTGGTGAATCAAACCCGGTTCTCCAAGATAAGAGTCCGCACACTTAACCACTACACCAAATACGTTGTTATTCCAGTGTTGTTGTTGTTTTTTTAAAAAAAAAAATCCCCCAAGCATCTCCATTGGGTGTGATGACGCTCTACATGCCTCTGATGGTGAGCCTTAATACATGAAAGGTTATACTAGAATTTTTCAAAAATGTCTTCGATAGTGTTAGACTCCTGCTTATTATTGCTAGAACAAATCAAGGTTCAAGAAAATCCCATACTCTTTTAGGTTCTGTGCCTATGGCTTGGGAGAGAGTGAAAGTATCAAATGTGTTCTCCTGGATTGTTCTTTTTACTGTGATATTTGTGCTGTTTTTCTAGAACCTCTTTATCAGAGTCAAGTAGGGCAAACTGATAACTATAAAATCGTTCCACTATTATCTTCCCATAATCCTGAGATCATAGAATCTGTAGCTAAATTTCTCTGTTGTGCTACTAAGAGGAGAAGATTGTTTCAATTGCAAGGGTAAAGGACATATCCTTGTCTCCCTGCAGTATGTTCTGTCGATATGCCAATAAAGGTTCTGATTGATTGATTGATTGATTATTGCTAGAAAAGAGTCTCTCAGTAGTAAAAAATTTCTGCTATTTTAGTGTTAACATGTGAGAACTTTCCTGAGATTCTTGCAGGCAGAGCTCACAGAGCATGAGAAAATGAGAAAGGAGTTTATGATCATTTGGCTGACTAATGGAATATAAACTGAAGGGAGCCTCCATACCTAGAGGCGGCAAACCTCTGCAGTACCAGCTTTGGGAGGCAGCAGCAGGGCCCTCACCTTGTCCTCTGTGTCTTGTTTGATCCTCCAGGCCAGCTGTTTGGCCTCTTTGTGAAACAGGATGCTGGGCTACATAGACCATGAACTGGATCCAGCAAGCTTTTCTGTGTTCTTAAAAGAAAATGGGGGGAAATGATCAAAGTGTCTCAGTGCAGTAGTTCAACTCACCATTGATGTAAAATAATAAAAGAGTGTCCGTTCCATTATTTCCCCTATTGTTACTGTGTTATGCCAATAAAAGTCTATGTTATGTTATGTACCTAAAAGAGTGTCATATTGAAGGCAGTGTGCAAATACACATAACACTCCTTCGCTAACCAGTGAAGCAAAATCAGTCTAAGATGTGTGGTGCAGTTTGGGTATCTCCTCCTTCAAGTATAAATAACAGTTTTCCTCCTTCCTCCATCAGCTTTTTAAGGTTTACAGAAGTTAGGTATTTGTTATTACCAGTACTTTTATAATGTCCTTCAAGACACAGTTTGGCTCTGAAACTCTGTCTGGTTTCTCTGTGTGTTGATTTGGTCTTGCTGTAATCAGTGTAGCTACAAATCTTGTGTACTCAGGGTAAATAAAGCCTGCATTTAGCTCTCAGTTGTGAACAGTGTGTTCCATTGGAAAGAATCATAGTTATTGACAGACCATTTCTTTAACGTTGGCGCTTCAGCAAATGTTCACGTGACCATTATGTGTGTTTTCCCACAACTCAGGATGTACTTTGAATCCCCGTTGTCTTTAGTTCCCACCCTGTTACCTGAGTTATCCTCCATCACTTTCTCAGCAGCAGCAACTCAAAGCCCTTTCTCTTGCTGCCCTAAGAACATCTTGTTACTGAGGGGAAGGGTTATATCAGAAAACCAGGAAGGCTCCCCAGATTCATGAGAGAGACAGTGTGGGTCCCCTCGATTTCAAGAAAGGGCCTGCCGTACAAGCCTGTGAAATATTCATGGTAAATAAACTGGTTAGACTATGAAGTCTGACCAAAGACATAACATTGTTTCTGCAAGTTACATTGGCAAGAGTGTTCTTTGCTCAGTGTGTGCACGTTAAACATAGCAATGCTGATATGCTGCTGCTCACCTCCTCCAATGTAACTTGGTGGTTCAGTTATGTGCCTCTTTTAAAAGCAGTACTTGTATCATTCATTTACATCTTTTCCTCCCTTTCTTTCATAGGTAATTGGACTACTAGATGTTTTCACTCCAGATGTGTCACTTGAGAAATTTAACGATTTGTAAGTTTATAATGTGTGTGTAAAATGTTGTGTATTGTACAATGATTTCAATTTCATACTTCATTTAAACATCCTTCTTCCAACACAGGGTGGCAATCATGTCCCTCCTCCATTTGGATTTATCACTTGAGTTTTTCCTTAGTTTTTGGTTTAACATACATGCATGCAGGCTATATTTCATTTGCTTTGGCTTGTATTTGAAGACTGAATTACCTCTTTAAATAAAAATAGTTAGACCAGATGCAGCTGGGAGACGTTTTATACTTCATGATTGTCACCAGGAGATGATGGTGAGTTCTCAAAAGAGCTCTGCAATGCAGTCTGAATGGCCCTCATGTGTACATATTCATGTTCATCTACACGTACATATATAGGTGCCTTATACTGAGTGAGACCATTGGTCTTTCTAGTTCAGCATAGTCTACTCTGCTTGTCTGGCAACAGCTGGATAGGGAATAGAGCAGAGTTCTTCCCCAACATCAGCTACCTTGAGAGTCTTAGCTTGCATGCTAAGGACTGAATCTTTTTTACCTTCTACATACAAAGCATGTGGTCTACCACTGACCCATGATGCACTTTTTCTTAATCAGAATGTCTTTCCACTTCTACTGTGGTGTAACTGAATGCTAGGGAGCATGAACAATATGAAATTGTGCTTCAGTTGACAAAAAATAGTTATGCTCTAGGCTACTGTGGAAGCAAACCTAAATAGGAATACTTAGAAGTAAGGTCTATATTGTTCAGTGGGGCCCACTCCCAGAAGAATGTATTATAGAAGTCTTGATGACTAAACTTTAAGTTGTGAATAGGCTATTTTGGTGCTTAAAGGGTTACTTGAGTAACTGGAAGACCACATCTTCTTCAACCAGCTGGTTGAATAAGTTCTGTGTAAAAGGCCGAAGAATAGATTTGTTTGAACTATGGTGCTGGAGAAGACTCTTGAGAGTCCCTTGGACTGCAAGAAGATCAAATCAGTCAATCCTAAAAGAAATCAACCCTGACTGTTCCCTGGAAGGGCCAGATAATGAAACTGAAGCTCAAATACTTTTGCCACCAAATGAGAAGGGAGCACTCACTGGAGAACACCCTGATGCTGGGAAAGATTGAAGGTCAAAGAAGACCGGGACGGCAAAGGATGAGATAGTTAGACAGTGTCATAAATGCAACGAACATGAAATTGAGCAAACTTCAGAGGACGGCGGAAGACAGGAAGGCCTGGCGTGATCTGTTCCATGGGGTCGCGAAGAGTCGGACTCAACTATGCGACTGAACAACAACAACAAAAAAGCTTATTGGCGTGAATGACTATGTCAAAGAGAAATTCCTTGAAACAGACAAGAAAAAGACTGTTCACATATGAAAGTGTATCTCACCTTTATACTTTAATTGCACACACGATTCGATTCCAGTTTGCTTGCTAGTAGGCAATTGACTCCCATCAGTTTATCCCTTTCTTTAGTTTGTGTTCTAGTTGTAAATTAGCAGTGCTCTATGTGATCTGTGTTAATCTTATGCATGGATTTCTGTTTTTTTTGTTATTTATTTTATTTTTATTTTATTTGTTCGATTTATACCCCGCCCTTCCTGCCAAAACGGGCTCAGGGTGGCTTACATAAAATGTATATAAATACAATTAAAAACATACATAAAACATCATATAAAATATAAATATAATTTTTTTTAAAATCCTGCAGCAATTCTGCTGCTTTGGCAAACTACTCTCTAGCTTTCCAGGTGTAAATGGAGCAATTATTAAGCTAGTTCCAATTCACTTTGAAATATTCATTAACTGTACTAAAATCATGGAGAAGAGTGGGTGTCTTATGTTTTCATATTTCAGAAACAGCTACACTAAATATAGCCAAGGGAAGCTGAAATTATTCAGATTTTTTCCTCTTTTCTCCTTTCTTTCCCCCTGCACTGTTGTGTGAATTGCACTTCTCCTACTTTGAAACATAAATTCTAGATTAAATGAAATAGTTTGGGATTTCCATAACACCTTAAGTCTCACCTAGAAGCAGGCCTTATTGTGGTCAGAGAGACTTATTTCTGAGTAAACATCCAGAAGACTAGAATGTAAGTCAGTGTGGTGTCTAACGTCTGTGTGGAAACTTGAAAGTAGATATTCTGAGTTTCCTAATTATGCTATTCCCTCACATTATTAATATTTAAGGCCTTTGTCCTATCTTCAACATTGATTAGATATTCCAAATTTGTTTCAGTGTCATCTTTGGAGAATCCAAGCAACAGAATGATCTTCGTCATGGTCTCTGTGCAGTTCCACACATGGTTGGGCGCCTGCGCATGACCTCGACCGGAGAAACTTCTAGAGCTTTGCCTCAGAAACCTTTTTGTGAGCTCACTTCCCACCCTGGGGGAAAGACACAAACTGCGCATGCTTGGAGCGGGGGGGAGAGCCGCCTCCCACTCAGTTCTTCTTTGACCGCCCGCATGTTCACACCTCGTTCCTGTTGCTCTCTGTATTTTGCCACAGCTGAGTATATTTGTTCATCTGCCTTCTTCGGTTTTTGTTTCTTTGCTTCACTCTTCTTTCCCCTCTATTTCTACCAAAAAAAGAAAGAAAGAAAGACCTTTTTTTCTTCACTTTTTTCTTCCCCCCCCCATTTGGGGGGTGGAGAGGAGAATGTATGGGCAAAACAAAGTTTTTTAAAGTGTGTCATTGTTGCCCAGCTAAGATACCTTTGAACGACGGTCACGATTTTTGCCTTCTTTGTCTGGAGGAATCCCGTAGGGTCGATAGCTGCGTCCATTGTGCTAGTTTTACTAGGCAAGCTAGACATAATAGGGAGGCTCGGCATAGGGCTGTCCTTTTAGAGGCAGCTTTGCCCCCTACGATGTCTTCAGCTGCTTCTCATTCTTCTGTCCCTCAAAGATTGGATGGGGCTCCGAAGGCACCAAAGCTAAAACCTAAACGGCCTGAGGATAAGGCTCCATCAAAATCGAAAGTCAAGTCCTCGACATCAGCTTCGACTTCGGCTATTGACCTGGTCGTCATCACCAATTTAACGACATCGACTTCTGCTGTAGCTGTTGTGTCCCACAAGTCCACTTTGCGGCCTCTGACACCACTGCCTATGCTCTCTTCAGCGTCTGGCCTTATTCCGCTGGGTCAGTCCATGAGATCGCCTCCCGACTTGTCGTCTCACCGGGACTCTCGATCTCCGTCTCCACACTCCCATACCCTGATTTGGAGGGCAGGGAGAATTCTGTCGGCTGACGTTCTCGCTCTCGATATGATTGAAACGATCTCATTCGTCGTCTATCGCCTTCCCCCTTGGGATCGCCTTCTGATGACCAATACTAGTCTCTTGATGAACGACATTGGCCTGCGTATTATCCTTACTACTATTCAAGGTTTTCTACTCCTCAGCAGCACCACTATGATCAGCTACGTCACTCTGAATTTACTGAGCATTGACACATTTTGGATCACGCCAGATGTTCTCGATCCGTGACTTTGACCCGCTCTGTGGCTCCTGACCAGCCTCCTGAGCTCTTGAGACCTAGGGATGCCCTGAAGTGTTCTCCCTCAGAACCTCGGCTTCATCCCCTTGCTGATGACCAGATACCGGCTGATCTCACTCAACCGCTGAGATCATCCTCTCCCATGTCGATCTCTGACGACTCGGACTTGGGAGACCTAGAACTCGACGTTCCACACATCGACAATGAGCCTCTGCGCCCGGGTTCTATTCCCCCCACTGAGGGCCTGAAAGCTTATTTGGAACTGGTAACCAGGATGGCCTCTGTGCTTCAAGTCCTGGGTTCCACTGAGTCCCCTGCTGTGACCGATGTTGTTCACAAGGTGGTTCAGGCCAACCTTCTACGGTCCTGCCTCAGCTGCCGTTCTGCCTTTCTGCCCTTAAAGAGTTTCTCTTCAGTCAGCCTCCACCGAATTCAATGGTGGTACATTCTTCCTTGAAATGGAAGCAATCTGCCCGCCACTCGGCGCCTCCCGATCGAGAGGGTCGCAAGGTTGATGCTATTGCGAAGAAGATGTATTCCTTTACCTCTATGAACCTTTGTATTGAGACCTACCTGTCATACCTGTTGGCTTATGCTTTTAATGTGGCTAATGCAGTACGTCCTGTCTTGGAGTTCTTCTTTTCGTTGTCAGGGACTTTGTCGGAAATTTGTACAATCTCGAAACAGCAGATCAATTCAGTCCATCATGCTGTCACTTGCTCCTCAAAGGTCCTTGTTTCCTCTGTCACCCTCCGTCATCATGCTTGGCTAAGAGGTACCTCTTTACAGCCCAATGTGAAATTTCAGATTGAGGACCTCCTGTTCGATGGCGGTCTCTTCCACTCCACCACTGATGAGGCCTTAAAAGCCATTGATGATAGTCGGAAGCAGGCTCGGAACCTGGGTGTCTCGACCTCAACGCTTTGACATTGGTACCGTTCTTGGAAGCCATATTATGCAAGGCACCAGCCGTCACCCATCTCCCAATGGAGAAAAAGGCCCTATGACTCCCATCACTCGAATAGGACATGCCAACAGGCTCCTAAAAAACCCCAGCAGGCCAAGATGTCCGTTTGACCACTTCGATCACCTGCTGTCTCCTCCGTCGTACACCCCTCCCGTCTGGACCCGACTCTTCCCCTTTCTGCCAATGTGGGAAGGAATTTCCACCGATTCCTGGGTCCTTACCATCCTACGGGTCGGGTACGCCATAGAGTTCATTTTGCCTCCTGACCTACCACACTTTGTCATCACACCCCCGGATCCTCTCCTCCATCTTGAGATTTCCGCGCTTCTGGCCAAGGGCGCCATCAAGGTCATCCCAGAGGTGCAACGAACCCTAGGCTTCTACTCCAAATATTTCCTCGTACCGAAGAGGGATGGCGGCTTCAGGGCCATTATGGATCTTCGGGATCTGAATCGATACGTTCGATGCCACAAATTCCGAATGGTCACCTTACAGGCTATTCTTCCACTGATTCCCAAGGCTGCATGGCTAGCATCTGTCGATCTCCAGGACGCGCATTTTCATGTAACTATCCGTCCCCAACATTGAAAGTTCCTGTGTTTCGATGTCAGCAACGCACACTACCAATACCGGGTACTTCCGTTCAGATGCTGCACTGCCCAGAGGGTTTTTACCAAGCTGATGGCTGTGGTGACTGCAGATTGCCCTGTATCCCTATATCGACGACTGGCTTCTTGTGGCCACCATGCAAGACCAGGTCCTCCAAGATGTCCAAATGACCCTGTCCCTCCTTCGTGCCCTCGGGCTTTGTGTCAACCTACCCAAGTCGTCTCTCCGACCTGTACAGGTCCTTCAATTTCTGGGTGCCCGGCTCGATACCAATCTCAAGACCGCATTTCTCCTGAACTCAAGGGCCTCCAACATACTCTCACTGGTCTCGCAGTTCCAGACCTCTCCCTGCCAGTCCGCTCGGTCCGCCATGAGGCTCCTGGGGCACTTTGTGTCTACTGTCTTCATCGTCCGTCATGCCAGGTTGAGGATGCGTCCCCCCCAACTGTGGCTTCTTTGTGCCTTCAACCTTCTCCGCAGTCTGTAGCACAAAATCCTGTCGATCCCACCCCTTGTCGTCAACTCCCTCACCTGGTGGTCTCATCCTCAGCACCTGCTCTCCGGCATGCCCTTTCAGCATCCTCCTCCGCAAGTGTCGATCTCCACCGATGCATCCCTCTGGGGTTGGGGAGCCCAGTGTGGAATGTCCTGGAGCTGCATGCGGCTGATCTTGCTCTTCGCTCTTTCCCCCCTGGTGCTTCGAGGCTGAGTCGTTCGGGTTGCCTCCAACAACACCACCACAGTTTACTACATAAACAAGCAGGGCGGGACTACCTCCCTTCATCTTTGCCAGTCAGCCATCAATCTCTGGAGCTGGTGCCTCCAACATTCCATCATGCTTTCTGCGATACACATTCCGGGCATTCAAAACATCGATGCCGATCAATTGAGCCACTCCCACTCGTCGACCAACGAATGGTCCATCCCCCTTCAATACCTGAAACCTGTCTTTCTCAAGTTTTGTCACCCTGTCATCAACGGCTTTGCAACTGCAGACAATGCCCAGTGTTGCCTCTTTTTCAGCCGCAGTCCGCCATCTGCTCAGTCGCTGGGAGATGCCTTTCTCCACACCTGGAAGGGAACCCTATTCTACTTTTTCCCTCTGTTCACCCTTATCTCCCGTGTCATTCAGAAGATTGTGGCCGATGCCACGTTGTGCATCCTTGTCACTCCATGGTGGCTGCGCCAAGTCTGGTTTCCGCACCTCCTTCATCTCTCCAATCAGATGTTCCAGCCGCTGCCTGTCATCCCCAATCTCCTGTCTCGGGCTTGAGGAAGGATCCTGCACCCCAATCCGGGCTTCTTCAGATTGACGGCCTGGAAGATCCTGCACTAGACTTCTCGCCTGAAGTGTGTGGTCCTCCTGAATGCCAGGAAGCCCTCTACCCGTGCCACTTACTCTTTGAAGAGGTTCCAGTCGTATGCCTCCAATCACTCCTTTGATCCCGTCCAGTCGTCTCTCCGTGAGATTTTTTCCTACGTCGTCTCATTAAAAAGTAATGGCCTTGCATACTCATCGTCATTAAAGGTCCATTTAGCGGCCATCTCCGCCTACCATCCCTTGATACAGGGATCCACAGTCTTTTCCCACCGTCTTACAAAGTCGTTCCTTAAAGTTCTCCTCTAGCTCTGTCCCCCTAGGAAGCCTTTGGTGCCTTCGTGGAGTCTGTCACTCGTTCTCACTCAACTTATGTCCAAGTTGTTCGAGCCCATGACTACAGTCGATCTCAGGTTGCTCTCCTGGAATAATTACTACTGCACGCAGAGTAGGGGAACTAGCTGCCTTTTGGGCTGATCCCCCCTATACAATTTTTCATAGGGAGAAGGTTGTCCTTAGACCAGATCCTTCTTTCCTGCCTAAAGTCATTTCTGCTTTTCACCTGTCCCAGTCATCTGTCTTACCTTCTTTCTTTCCGAATCCAACTGATGCTCCTCAGAGAGCCCTCCACTGCCTCGATGTGCACAGAGTGCTCTCTTTTTATTTACATAGGACTCAGCCTATACATAAATTTCCTCCGCTGTTCCTTGCCTATGGCCCCCCTCATTTGGGGGAGCCAATTTCCTCTCAACGTTTGTCTAAATGGGTGACTTCCACCATAGTCCTTTGCTATGAGCTTGCACCCGTTCCTACCTGTGTCACTTCCCATCCACCACTTTCCTGGCTGGTGTTCCAGCAGAGGACGTCTGTGCGGTTGCTACGTGGTCCTCATCATCAACCTTCATGACCCACTACACACTCGACGGCCAAGCTCGACAGGATGCTGCATTTGGCCAGTCGGTGCTGCGATCTCTATTCGCTTGACCCTGCTGTGTCCCCAGGTAGGACCCTTGGGTGTTTTTTCTCACGGATGACGCTGTGTCTTAACCAGTATTCTTTGTGTTTTTTGCAGCTGCCAACTCCCTCCTCCAACTGGTTCAGCTCTTGTAATCACCCATGTGTGGGACTGCACAGAGACCACGACGAAGATAAACAGGTTGCTTACCTGTAACTGATGATCTTCAAGTGGTCATCTATGCAGTACCACAATCCCACCTGGCCTTCCCCACTGCTGGCATCTCCTGTTCACCTTTCTTTGGCTTGATGGGACTTACTGGTAGCGGTCGAAGGAACTGAGTGGGAGGCGGCTCTCTCCCCCACTCCAGGCATGCGCAGTACGTGCCGGCTCCCCAGGCTGGGAAGAGAGCCCGCCAAAAGCTTTCTGAGGCAAAGCTCTAGAAGTTTCTTCAGTCAAGGTCGTGCGCAGGCGCCCAACCATATGTGGAACTGCACAGATGACCACTCGAAGATCATCAGCTACAGGTAAGCAACCTGTTTTTTCAATAGAAAGATTCTGCTTTTGTCCCCACCCCCCACCCCCAATTCTTGTTCTCACTTTCTACGATCTAGGATTGGCTTGAAGTAATTAATAACTGCATTGAATTAAACTAGTTTCATTCTTGAATATTGTTTATACATTCACATTCAGTGCTGATGTGTACTGTCAATACCATTTTATATTTTTCTCCCTATTCAGATAGCATATCAATGACAATTTCCTGCCGCGTGAATGAACGGATGTATCACCATATAAAAAAGTTTCCAAGATACCACTTCTGCAAAAATGTCAAATGTTTATTTTAAGTGGTTATTTTATTAACTAAATAATAATAAAAATTACTGTGCATTATAAAAAATACACTGATAGTGCAGTCCTAAGTAGTTGTACCCTTCTAAGCCTATTGTCTGCTGACTTTAGGACTGCACTGCCCCCCCCCCCAATTATTTTGTGTTTGATTTCTTTTACAGCTACCTCGTCATGCCATTTATGGGAACAGATCTGAGTAAAATAATGAAACATGAGAAGCTATCTGAAGATAGGATCCAGTTCCTGGTCTATCAGATGTTAAAGGGCCTAAAGGTTAGAGCTACCTATATGCATATGTTTGTTTATAAACTTCAGATTCCCTGGGTTAGGTGCTCAAGCAGTGAAATCAGTGGGCTTATAGTGGTGTGACTTCACATATGATTGAATTATAAGAAAAGAGAACAGTTGCTCATTCCAAGGTTTTTCATGCTTTTGAACATCTACATAGAACTGCTGGTCACGGTTGCCTGGGGATTTGGAGTGAAGTACTGCCGCTATGTGGCTGTTTGGGTGATTTGGGTGAGGCAGTGGATATTTTAAACCATTGCTTGGACACAATAGAATGGGGGAGGGTTAATACACTATAGCTCAGTCCATATTAGATGGAGGTGATATTGGATGAAAAATATGGCCAGTCAGGAATGAGGACAAAGCCTATTCTGGATGAATTTATACTCCCCCTGCTAAGGAGGTTTGCATTTGGAAGTGGTGCTAGAATCAGAGCTACTGATGGAGGCAGAGATGTCCTCTGTAGTACATAGTGCTTTTTACCAGCTTTGGCTGGTCTGCAACCTGTGGGCCTTCCACTTTTTCTCATTTTATGACGTTAGATAGGTCAACATCAAGGAGGGCTTTCTGAATAGCAATGCCCTACTTGTAGAACGCTTCCTCCTCAATTTACCTGGGGCCTGGTATAATATTTGTTGATTCCCCCTCCTCCTTCTCTTTCTTCTCTTTGTCTTTTTGAGTTTAGTATGGGTAACATTGACCCACTGGTTTTATCTCTTTAATGCTCCTCTGTGTATGTTCTCGTTCTCGTTCTCGTTCTCGTTCTCTCTCTCTCTCTCTCTCTCTCTCTCGTGCTCTTTCTCTCTCTCTCTCTCTCTCTCTCTCTCTCTCTCTCATATGTCTGTATATATTTTAATAGGTTTTGCTGGCTTTGCTTTTTTAAAAAGTTCTGATGTTGGCAACTTTTGTTTGGGTTAATAATATCTACTATTTCATTGTGACGTGTATTTGATTTTAACTGTAAACTACCCCAAGAAACATCTGTTTGAAGACTGTATATAAATAATAAAAAGTGATTTCCCCAGCCTGACATGGCAGCTTAGGTCTGTGTGTCTGTAGCCCGCATGAAAGAACACCCAGTTGCACCAATCCACTGTTCAGCAGTAAGGCTGATTTTAGTCCCTCCACCTTACCTGCCTAACATATTTTTCAGAGCTATGTAAAAATACTGCTGGGTCTGGGCTTGAAGTATGTTACATGGATTTTTAATACTTCTCTTATAGAGAAGAAAAGTGGGGACCTGCAAGAAATTTGCAGGAGTGATTATCCCATTCCCCCCACCTCTGCTTCTTCCCCTCTCCCCTATTTCTCTCACACACTTTCTCCTTCCTGCCACCCCTTTTCTTTCTCTCTTTCTCCCCCCTCCATGCCTGTCACTTCCTTTCTGCCCCCACCCTATCACTCTTTCTGCCCCTGTCACTCTCACAGCCTCCCACCTACTCCCCCCCCCACAGCAGCAGTGGCAGCAGCCACTCTCCAGGAATCACAATGAATTGCCCGAATACAGAGTTCAGTTTCTCTTAGGGTTGCCAGCTCCATGTTGTCAAATATTTGGATATTTGGGAGTGAAGCCTTGGGAGGGGATGAGGTTTGAGCTTGGAAGTGACCTCATCAGGGTATAATACCATAAACTCCACCCTTCAAAGCAGCCATTTTCTCCGGGGAAACTGATCTCCGTCATCTGAAGATCAATTGTAATTCCAGGAGATCTCCAGCCCTCACCTGGAGGCTGGCAACATTCATTCTCTTGGGGGAAATGACTGCTTTGGAGGGTGGAGTCTATGGTATTATCTCTGAAGTCCCTCCCTGCCTCAGTCCCAGCATCCCCAGGCTCCACCCCTCAAATATCCAGGAATTTCCCAACCCATCACCTTCTCATCCAACAGCCAACCTACCTTTATCTGCCCCTCTGTCTTCAGCTTTCCATCTCTTTCACCCATGCAGCTTCTACTGAGGAAAACACTGGTCTTTCTCCACAGTGGGGACTAAAGCAGTTGACATTATTCTATTCTCCTTTTTATCCACACAACAACCCTGTGTATTGGGGGGGATTCAACTCTCCCTGAGGTGTTGTGGTTTTTTTTTTTTACTTTCTGGATTTTCTGAAGACCCAGGAAGTCCCCTGAGTCTGTAGGAAAAGCTGTTGGGGGAGAGTGGGCTCTCTTTTGGCGGAAATAAGTATCTGCAAGGAGACCAGAGTTTGGGAAATAGTGTATAGATTGTATTTTCTCTCCTGAGTGTTGATTATACTGAAATGACAGCACCTATTTTAAAAGACATTGTTGCCTGTTCTTATTGTGGTGTACTTCTTCAAAAACATGCTCAGCAGAAGTGAAATTTGATTGCAGAATGTGTCCTAGATTTGCTGGCTCAGACCCAGTTTCTTTTTCCTGCATTTGTAGCCATCCCTAGATAATAAAAGCACATGGAAGCAGACTGTATAACTGGAAGAAAAGAGCATACAAGAAAAATGAAAATAGGATGGTTAATGTACATCGGAAATTTAGACATTAAGATTTCTAATGTTTCAGCTCTTCTCCTGTACAGCAATAATTTCTACTGCATACTACAGAAGAATTACATTGTAGTCCTAAGCAGATGTATACTCTTCTAAATCAAATGGCCTTAGAGGGGTATAACTATGCTTAGGATTGTATTGTCTCCCCTAAAATGATCCCTCCATCTTTCATAACTTCTTTGATAACAACTGGAAATGCTTTCCCAGAATATTTTTTTAAAAAACTTTAGGCAACCAAGGACTATCTCCTTGTTTTGTAATGGTTTTCTTTTGTCTTCATTTTCCACAGAGAAAACAGCTCAATTTGGACACAGAGGCTAAGGGGAAACATGGCTATTCCTTTCTGTCCCATCCACTGTGGACAAAATTGTATGGTCGATTTCCAGACTGAAACTTTGGGGTGGGGGGGGAGCAAAATAGAAACCACTAGAACTTTAAAATCAAATTAAAATTAATACTCTAGATTTGGACCTAGGGATGATAACATCGTCCCCGAAGAGCTGAAGTTCTAACAAAGGCACATGGTCAGAAGCACACATTACACAAGCACTGTGTGCTATGCTTCCTTGGTGTCCAGTAAAACCAGTTCTGTTCCACAAAGTTACTACAGGCGTCATCTTACAAGATACATTTTTTTATTTTTTTTACTCCTGATTTTGCCATTTGAAGTTAACAGGTGAAGAAAGCCAGATTAAAATTGCCCGCCTGTCTTTTACACTAGACAATAAGGACAAAAACCATAGGGAAGCCAGTGTAGCCTAGTGGTTAGAGTATGGACTAGAATCTGGGAGACCCAAGTTCAAATCCCTGATCTGCCTTGAAGCTTCTGAGTGATTTTGGGCCATTCACTCTCTTCCAGCCTAACTGATCTCACAAGGTTGTCATGAGGATGGAAAGGGAAAACCTCAGACTCTACACGGAAGCACAGTAAAGCTTGTAATGTGATCATTAGTTCCTTGTTTGCAGCACACACCATTGCTTGCTGGTTCTGTCTTCTAGCATGTGCTCAAGATAAGCAGACATAATACCTATCTGGAAATATCACAAAAGAGATTAGCTACTTGTAATACATTGTCAATTTCTATGTCTGGGCAGTGATCACGCTGGCACTCATGCTGTTCTAGGCTCACCTTAGTGCTGTTAAGCTGTTGTTTCCAGGTACACTCCATATGTTTTATTTTAACACTGTTTGCTAAGTATACCTACTATTGCAGACATGTTTGTCACATGCAGCTTTGCTTATACCCAGTTGCTCTTTATCTCCAGATCAGTTTATAGTCTCAGAACCACTGCATGTGGATGGGGGGAGGGAAGTGGCTGCATGGACCAGGCTCTGCACATTTGCATTTAAACTGGGCCTTAGCCTACTTTCTTCATAACAAAAACAACGTGCCATACTTTGTTACCATGCAGTTTTGTTGATAGTTATGTGGTGTAATAGCATATTGATAGAGAAGATTAAAGTCCAGGTGGAATCAGTAAGGCTTTCTTTGGTTAACTCCACACTGGTATTTTTCCTCTGTCTTAGCTTCCAAATGGCAGCATTTGGGTGGGTGCATTGGTTGAAGCTTCCATACAGTGCTATGCTGTCCAGTTGACAAGTTTCTCCCATGCTCAATTTGCTCTTTCCAAAGTATTGTGTAGTGGGTTGCCGCATGGAGAAACGACAGATGACGACGTAGTGCATAGCACGCTTTATTGGTACACAACAAGGACGAGGGAACCACGGCCCGGGGGCCAACTATATACATCCCTGGGGACACACCCCTGGTCACCATTGGTGGGTTTGAATCTCCCGCCATGGTTCCCATTGGCTCCCCAGTGGAGGGACTAGGAGGCTAGTCCCTATTGTTATCCCAGAGTCAAGCTCTGGCAATTCTGGCTGACCGCTGGCCCCCCTGTGGCAGTCTGCATACACAACACAAAGCATTCTTTACTCTGATTGTTTTGGAAAGAATGCTGTCTAAGTGTGTTAACATGTTATCTGGAAGGAATAGTGCACATTTTCCTTTCTCGCAAAGCTCATGCCCATAGAGGTACCCCACTTTTTTTTCCCCTGCCACATCAGTGGAGGATTTTTTGAGGGCTTGTTTAGGGGGAAAACAAGCCCTCAAAAAAGGTAATCAATCTAGCACTGTAACAATGTACTGCCCCTTATCTATTTAAATCCTAATAGAGCCCTTGTAGAGCTATTTCACACATAAAGAAAAGGACAGGAGGAGGCTACTGAATTGCCTTGGCAGCTGTGATGACCACACTCCTGAGAATCAGTACAGAGTTGCTGTGGAGCACTTGAGGAATGGAGAAGTTGGGGGAAAACAGAGGAAAGTGTGCAGGAGACTTCCATGTATGGAAGTTCTGGCACAAGTTCATGTGCCTCTGCATTTGTAGTGACAACGAATGGAACACAGAGAATGCCAACTAAGGGGAAAGTAGTCTGCAGCCCCTCATTCCAAATGGTGCACACTGCTTTAGTAGGATTACTTTGAAGTAAATTGATTTAGGCTTGTGGCTTCTAAACTTCCATCCTGTTGATTTCTACAAAACTTGCTGTTTAAGGCCCAACCTATACATACTTCCTCAAGAGTGTTACTCCATTGAATGGAATTTGAATCTTTGTAAGCATATTTAGGATTGTCATTGGTCATGGCTCCCACAAGAGGTGGAGCGATCCCTGGACTTACCCTGCTAACAATCAGCTAGAGGAAAAGTGACAACCCCCCCCTCCCCTCCAGTAGTGCTCTACTGACAATTTCAGGCATGTCCTGCAGCCACTACTGCAGTTCAGACCTTTACGGTCCTGCTGCTTCCACAAATGGCTGATTCTGATCCAGCAGTGGGCCAGGGGGAGGGGGGTGAAACTTGGGAGAGGCTGTGCAAGTACCCCCTCCTGACTCTTCATGAGACCTCTGTCTCTCATGAGAGACCATGAAAACTTACAAGGCCTGTCTATATAGCTTGCTGTGCCGGTTTCATAAGTGGGCCAAGATTCAGCCTGGGGAGGCTCTCCTGGTGGAGTTGCCATCCTCCAGGTGGCACCTGAAGGTCTTCTGCTATTACAGTCTATCTCCAGAAAATCAAGATCTGTTCCCCTGGAGAAAATGGCTGCTTTGGAGGGTAGCCTCCGTGGTATTATATGCCTCTGAGGTCTGTCCCCAAACCGTCCCCTCCCCAGGCTTCACCTCCCAAATCTCCAGGTATTTCCCAACCGAGTGCTTGCAACCCTCTCTCCTGGAAGGGAGGAAGAACCAGGTGGAGAAACCTCTTCTCTCTACATCTGAACTCCTGTATGTCCCTAGGGCCAAGAGAGCAAAAAAGAGAAACCACAAAAGGTACAGAGTACCAGAGGTCACTGTGGGCAGCCAGAGAGGTCAATGGATGATGTCCTGTCTGATGAGTGGGATTTGAGGACCCCTAAGCCCCATAGGGATTGTAGATCTACCTTTTTCTGGGTTTGCTAACTGAATAGAAACTTCATTAGCATGAAGAAAAGTTAATATTCATTCTGAGGACCAAAATATACAAGTTAACTGGGATGTCCACGATCAGATCTCCCTCAGTTCTTTTATAGCTTGAAACAGCTGTATAGGAGGCCAAATAGATTGGAGACATAATAATACAAAGGGGGTGCTTTGTCTCCCCACACTTCAGTAGCCATTGGAGCCTCTCTGGGTCCCATTAGGAAAACATACGCAAATAGTTTTATGTGTTTTTTCTAATTTGGACCTCATAACACATTGGTTTCTTAGGACGACAGCTGACTGCTTGCAGGAGATATCTGTTTTTTCCCATATGCTGTTATTACTAGACTTTATCAGGGAACTTGATTTTAGAATATTTAGAAATATTTCCTTGGCAGTTTTGTGCTGCTGCATAACTGTGTGACAAGATATCCTTTCCTCCAGCAAAAAATATTCACTAAGCTATATGCCTGAAGTTTTAGAATTGCTGTTTCAGGCTGCAGACAGTAGAAGAGGAAGTGAAGGCTAAACATGGCTGAATGCAGCTATGGCTATGGTCAGACGTGCTTTTAGACTTAGCTGTGGATGCCTGATGGATCTGAAGTGCACGATCTGATTGCAACATCTGGGAAAGGTCCAGCAGTAATCGGCAACCTGTCCTGCCCTGCCACAGAAACGGAGTTAAAAGACACCAGGGAAAGTCTGGTCCTAACACTTGCCGATGGGCCATGGATGGATTTTCCCTAGTCTGATCACTCAAGCGTGTGCTCAGGCTGTCAGCGCCTCCCTCCCCCCACTTTGTGATATGCGCATAACCACATAATCAGTCCATGGGGAATTCTTCGTGCGGGGGTTCGATTCCTCGTTTATATGCATGCACCCAAAAGGCAACCCACCCGAATATTCCATCTGATAGTGCAGTGATGGGTTGCGCCTGCAGCGAAACAAATTATACTGGGATGTGTGATCAAGCAATTCTATGCCAAATACCAACCGATGGAATAGGAGCGCTTCCTGACCGTGCCAAATGGCACGTCTGACCGCAGCCTATAAGGTGGGATAATAAAGATGAATGTTAGGATTATTATTATTATTATTATTATTATTATTATTATTATTATTATTCTATCTATTTAAACATTTAAATGCTTCATCAACATTTCTGGTTTCATAAAAAGGTTGTAAAACGATATATAATAAACTTATTTTTAGGTATTCCAGAGTGCTTTAACAATCTATTTTCCCCCTCTCTGTTTCTCAACTGATAGCTTTGTTTAGGACCCGCCGCCCCCAATTTAGAGTCAGAGTCTTCCTCAGAAGATCCAGCCTCTCCTTCTTCTTTGCTCTCCTTGGCGTCTTCGGTCACACCTTCTCCTGCTGGACTGCTATGTTGATGCAAAAACTCACAAGCCTTTACAACAGAGTCAATCTTTTCTCTACCATTTGCGTATCTAAAGATTAGACCCTTGGGTGTTAACCATCTGTAGGCAACATCATGTTTTTGTAAAAATAGAGCCAAGCCTTTATATTTCCTTCTTTTCCTTCTTATCTCAAATGGAACATCCTTCAGTACTCTAATATCTTTGTCTTTTATCTTCAAGGTAGCTCCATTAGATGCTTTCAATAAGTTGGTCTCTCACTTTTCTTCGAGACAATCTTATTGTAACTTCCCCTGGCAGATTGTTCTTTCTGATAAATTCTGAATACAATCTATTGATCATATCTATTTCGCTTTGGAGTTGATCCGATGTCATCTCTGCCATGGGAGCGAGAGCGTCGCCAGCAATCTGTCTCAAATTCTCTCCTTTCTCTTCCTGGATACCTTGAAGTCTCAAGACATAGCTTGCTCTTTCCATTTGCAGCTGTAGTACTTGAGAACAGTGTTCCCTCTAAGCTGAGTTAGTGTGAGCTAGCTCACAGTTTTTTAGCCTCTGGCTCACATATTTTTGTCTTAGCTCAGAAAGGAGGGCTTCAGAGCAAACAAATTCATGCAGCAGCCAAATCGCTCGCTCACAACTTTAATGCCAGGAGCTCACCAAGTAGAATTTTTGCTCACAGGACTCCACAGCTTAGAGGGAGCCTTGCTTGAGACTCTTCGATTTGGCACTTTTACCCCAGTACCTGCAGTTTTTTATCCGTCTTTTTTTAGTTGGTATCAATCTCTTTAAGCTCCTGCTCAGTTTTATTGATTTTCTGCGTATTTGCAGCCATTTGCTTTTGTTGTGTATCGAGCTTGTTGTCAATTGCTGTAATTTTCTCCAGCAGAGGGCAAAGTGCTTCCGACAACAGCCTTTGGAGTTCCTCAGTTGAGTCCTTTCTAGGGACAGAACTCACAGGGCTGGAATGTCTGGGAAGAAGCTTTGCTTTTGCTTGTTTGTCTCTAGAATCCTCCAGCGGCACCATGTTTAAGAATTGTTTACTTTTATCAAAAGTTTATCAAAGTCTCATGAAGTTCCTTTATAACACGGTAGGCTCTTACAGTCTCTTTATTTTAATTCATTCGCTTTTTGTAATAGCCCCCCCCCCCGCACCTAGAATTGCCTGTAAACAGTTCTTACAGAGGGAGAGTCCCCTCCCCCCCTCATTTTCTTTCAGGGGAGCCACGCTTTTCATTGTTCTTGTTTGTACTTAAACTCACATTTTCAACGATTGCTAGCTTGTGTCTAACATCGCTTGATCACCAAACACTTGCTCCGGTGTGCTGATCTTGTTTCCATATGGGACGCTCCACGGTGGGACCGTCGGGGCTTGGAGTAGCCCCCCTCTCACTGGCTTTTCTCGCCGGGGGGAGCTCTCTAGCGCCCCATGGCTGGGAGCCCTTCTCCCGGGCTCCTGGGGTGGCACGGACGATTGCGCCCCCTCCTAGCCGTGGGCGCTGGCAGGCTTCTCCTGGAGGTCTGGGAGAAAGCGACTGCCATGGCAATTGCCAAAACCGGAAGTCCTACGTTAGGGCCATTATTAACAGACATCTGTATAAGTAAAGCAAAATCAGACTCTAGGTACCGTTGTGTTACAAACAGCTCAGCTGCTAGTTTGTTTTGAATATCAACTTTATTAGTTCTCCACAGCAAAGTTACACAGTGACAGTAACAGTAAAGTTAGACAGCTTTAGTTGGGAGGAGAGTAGCTTCCATTAGGGGAGATAGAGATGAAAGGCATTTGTCTGCAGCAGTGAAATTTCATACTTGCAGTTAGCACTGACTGGTTTCGTGGAGGATGATCTTATACTTTTAATAGTCTTTGTTACAGTTCTATCTTAGACACATTTTGTTAAAGCCACAGCCCTGATTCATATTGAAGCGGGCATTCCTAGCTCAGGCAAAAGTGAAGAAGAAATTTAACAGGTGCTCTCTAGAATCCCAGACAATAAAACTGCTAATTTTATAGCACTCACATGCACAGCCTTCTACAGCTTGGAATATTTAAATAAATAAAACACAAAGGAAGTTTGTTATATCAATAAATGAACATGAACCATGATTTTTCCCTTCTCATGAGATCACAGCCCTACTTTAAAATTATGTACATTGGAAACATTTGATCTTCTCAGAGTCCATTTTCTGGAAATGAAGATCTTTCAAAGAAAAATAGAAAGCACACTACATTTCCTTCATATAGTTGGCTCAAGACCAGTTTTATTTTGGGCCTTAGGCAGCCTAAATATTTTTACATGGGTGTACAATCTGTAGAGGTAATTGAGACAGTTTTAAGTGAATGGATTTACATTAATTTGGAAGTAAGCCTCTCTCAGTTCAAGGGGATTTACTTACTAACAAGCAGTGTTAGATGCCAACATTTCTAAGCACCATTCATTCAGGAGTTTGTTTTGAACAGTGACTTACAATGCAATATGGTACAGATAACTGAATATTAACTTTCCTGTCTATGGAATACTTACTATGGAACTTTAAAGGATGTTGGGGTGAGTAAGGTATCCTTAAGCTAACCACGGGGATTTCAGAGTATAGACTGAATACAGAAGCTGACAATTTTAAAGAATTCTGCTTTTAAAAAGTATTTGTTGTTTCTTTATAGTGCTTGTATCTTGCCTTTCATAAGAATGTAAGAAAAGCCCTGCTGGATCAGTGGTCCATCTAGCCCAGCATCCTCTCTCACACATTGGCCAACCAATCCCTGTGGAGGGCCAGCAACAGAGGATAGAGGCTGAGGCCTTTTCCTGATGTTGCCTCTTGGCACTGGTATTCAGAAGTTTACTACCTGTGTTTATGAAAATTCCCTTTAGTCACCAAAGCTAGTGGCCAATGATAGACCTGGCCTCCATGTAGGTCTCCATATAAGTAATTAAAACAGAATTATGAGTTAGTGCAGCCTCTCCCTGCATGAATGGCTAATAGCTTTGTGCGTCTTACATATTATGTAGATTCTAGGTACAGTTGGTGGCTTTTACACATATATTACACCTTTATAATCTTAAGGGTTATGGATAAATCTCCCTTATATCAAATCAGTTCATTGGCTGATCCCGATCAGTATTGTCTACTCTGATGGTAGCAGTCCAGGATCTCAGAGGTTCTTTCACATCATCTACTATCTCAGGGGTGGCCAAACTGCAGCTTGGGAGCCGCATGTGGCTCTTTCACACAGTCTAATTTAATGTTAATAAAAAGCAGATTTGCGTATTTTTCAATAAAAATGTGTGTGTAATATTTGTTCATGTCTTGCAGCTCTGAAACATCTGATGTTTATTCTACGTGGCTGTTGCGTTAAGCCAGTTTGGCCACATACTTTTAATTGGAGATGCTGGGGTTTGAACCTGAGATCATCTGCATACAAAGCAGTTGCTCTGCCGCTCTGGTTGACTGCAAGGGGGCTGCTCTTGCAAATGGTTAAGAAGTTGCAGCTAATTAAAGATTCTGTAGCCCTACTGTAGGATTCTGGCTATCAGGAACATACTCAACTGATTCTGTACTAATTACAGTTACTTCTGGTAACATGGGGGTGTGGGCTAATATGCTAATGAGCTGTGCTGTCAGGGTGTGGCCTAATATGTTAATGAGTTTCTGCTGTTGAGTGTGGCCTATTATGCTAATGCGTTCCTGCTGGGCTTTTTCTACAAAAAGAGCCCTGAGACCAAGTAAGAGTTTTAATAACAGTGTTGTAAAGGGGGTTTATTTATTTCTAGCTGTCAGGTCAACCGGACAGAGAGGTTAGAGTTAGGCAGTGTATGTTCCTGTTTTGGGAGACAGAAGTCAGAGGACACACCTGTGCCTAGAAGCTGTCAGCAAGCTGCCATTCTGTTTTCTGTGACCTCTGTGTACATATCCTTACCCTGTTGCACCCGGCTTGTTTTTACTATCCTGCTTCTGTGCTGGAATGCATAAGATAACTACTGGTGGACGTGTGTGGGAGACGATGCTGTAATGCTTGCCTATTGCTATCTCATGAGAACTGCACCTGTGTTTTGTCTGATGTTCTGCCTGGTTCCCATGGACTGGGCGCGCAACCGTTTCATTAGCCCGCCAGCGGGAATATTATTCATTGGATATGTATCTGTTTGAATTTCCTTTATTATGCTCGCCCTAACTGTGTATCCCCAGTTCTAACAAAGAACGTGTTTGAGTATGTCTTCAACGCTTTGAAATAAATTTTGCTTTTCTTGAAAACGTGGATTTATTCTCGATGCTTGGGGATTCAACATATTGTTAGAACTCCCTTTCTCCTATCGTTCCGAATCTGGCAAGATCATGAGCGGAGCTGAGGGAGACCTACCGAGAACGGAGGGGGATTCAGGATCGGTCCCACACACCTCCGCTCCTTTGGTGACTGCAGCCTCGCTGGAGGGTGCCGTGGGGGGAACGATTCCCCGCCGGCCTGCACATCTGTCTTGGCCGCCTCCGACCCCTTCGCACTGGGGTCCGCGGAAGACTCAACAGCAGGATGACTGGACTATGTACAACACTCAAGGCACCCGTGAGGTGTACTCCCGTCGAGGGAGCGGATTACGTGAAAGTCTGTTTGACAAGGGATTGTTCCCAGAGCCGGGGGCTACCTCGGAGAAGGGGTGTTCTGAGCAAGACCTCGAAGAGTGGATGTTCGAGCCATCGGGGCCCCGAGGCCACGTAGAGGATTCGGAGGGAGCCGGGGGCTTCCAAACGGAAGGAGACTACGACCCACCCCCGGACTCCCACCCTCGAGATCCGATCCCTGAGGAAACCACCGGGGAACGACTGGAGGAACTGGAATACTCGGTGAGGGACCTGTTGAGGGCATTCCAGGATGTAATGGAAGCTCTGCCGGGGATGATGGACATTAGAATGGCTAATTTTCTTGATGCACACGCCGCGCAACAGCAAGTCGCCCCAGCACCGGGAGTTCCCGCGCCGCAGGTGCCTGCCCAGCCACCGGCCGGACCTCCGCAGCAAGTAGGACCTGCGCAACAGCCGATGCCGGGTCTGCCGCCGGGTCTGCCGCCACCGATGAGGCCAGTGCCAGCGGGACCACCGGTTGCTCCGGGTCTTCCTCTCGGGGGAGTTCCGGGGCAGCTGGGACCGTTGGTAAGGACTCCACGGCCCAGACCCAAGGATTTACTGGAGGCTACCTTTGACGGCAACCCAGAGGAACTCGCCTTCTTCACGGTGAGGGTGCACAAATTCGTAGAAGAGAGCCGACACCTCTTCCGAAATGAAGCTGCTCTCATTGATGTCATCTCGGCGAGACTGAAAGGAGACGCCGCCACATGGTATGTGGGACTGCACAATGACCGCGGTCCGGAACTTTTGAATTTGCGAGCATTCATGTGGGCGCTGCGGGCTCGGTTTGAGGATGTCAACGCGAGCCAAAGGGCCAAAGCATTTCTCCGCACCTATCGTCAGAACAAGAAGTCGGTTCGCGAATACACACTGGAATTCCACAAGCAGGCAGCAAAGCTCCGAGACTACCCCGATCACATTTTGGCTGAAATGTATCGATTGGGACTCAACGCGGACATCCGAGAAACGGTTTTGAAGACTGTTAATCCTATCTCCCTGATGGCTTGGACCCAGGAAGCTGAAAATGCAGAGGATCGGCTAAACACCATCAAGCTCGACCTGGCTGCTACGACCAACAGACCCGTCACTGCCAGCGCCTCCAGACCCAAGACACAACGCCTGTCGGAATCGGCTCGAGAACTACGCATGAAGATGGGGCTATGACTAAAGTGCGGGGAGAAGGGGCATTTCGCCGTGGATTGTGGCAGCCGTCAAGCTAAAGACAAGCCGCCTACTCCGAAGCCTAAAACGCCACTACCGGGGAAGACGGGGATGGCCAAACCACGATTCTCCAAAGCTCTTCAGGCGGCCCAAGGTCCGGAAGGAACCGAGCCGCTTGCTGCCGAGTCAGAAGAGGACGTGGAGGTTGAACCGGCGGAAAACGACAACGGCCTGTTGTGAGAGGCGCAAAACGACACGGCCATTCCAGCACTGCGCCCAAGGTGGTGAGAGAAACCCCTTCCCTGTTTTTCGTGACTGTTTCTTTAATGAATCCGCTCCTGGGTACCCACGTCAGGGTGAGAGCGTTGATTGATTCTGGGTGTGGGAGGGATCTCATCAGCCCTAGAGTGTTATTGACACTGGAAGCGGGGATAACCCCCTTGAAATCTCCCATCATTTTTACCCAAATGGATGGGGCGCCCATGGAACCTTGTACGCATGAGACTATGGCTTTGCGGTTGGGGGCTGGCGATCATTGGGAATCCAGGACCTTCATTGTTACCCCTAAGTCGCAGTTTGATTTGGTACTGGGGAGTCCCTGGCTATTTACCCATGACCCTTACATCTTGTGGGAAGAAGGGGTTGTCAAATTCGTGTCGCCAAAATGTGTAGATCACTGCTGGTTGGATTCGTGGGGAGACCGGCCTGCCGCGCAGTTCCCCTGCGGCGCTTTGAAGCCGGAAGAGTTAGCGTCTTTGCCTCGAGAGTATAGAGACTTGGCGAAAGTTTTTGGCGAAGAAGAAGCTAACGAACTGCCCCCCCATCGCTCTACTGACTGTGCTATTGAACTCTTGCCTGATTGTAAATTGCCTAAAGGTAAAATCTATGCGATGGGGCCGGCTGAGAAAGTTGAACTGCGGAATTTTATTGATAAAAACTTGGCCCGCGGTTTCATTCGCCCGGCTTCCTCCCCTTTCGCCGCGCCGGTACTCTTCCGAAAGAAGAAAGACGGGGGGCTCAGATTGTGCACGGATTATAGGGGTTTGAACGCTGTTTCTTTGTCCAATGCCTACCCCCTCCCCCTTATCAAGGACTTGGTAGCAGAGGCCACCAAAGGCAAAATCTTCTCGAAACTTGACCTACGGGATGCATATTTCCGAGTGCGCATTAGGGAGGGGGACGAAAGTAAGACTGCGTTTAATACCCCCTTGGGGCAGTTTGAATACCTCGTTATGCCCTTCGGGCTTCAAGGGGCTCCGGGGGTCTTCATGAACTTAATCAATGAGGTCCTACATGAATTTTTGTTCAAAGGGGTGGTTCTTTACCTTGATGATGTGTTGCTGTATTCCCAGGACCTACCGTCGCATATTAAATTGGTGCGCCAGGTCCTTAAGAGGCTTTATGAGCACAACCTGTTCGCCAAACTGTCTAAATGTGAATTCCACAAGCCCTGCATTGACTTTTTGGGTTATCGCATCTCCGGGGGGAAGGTGGAAATGGACCCTGCTAAAATACAGGCTGTGCTTGACTGGGAACCCCCCAGAACCCGCAAACAATTGCAAATGTTCCTCGGATTCGCCAATTTTTACAGAAATTTCATCCAAAATTTCGCTCAAATTGCCCTTCCTCTAACCGATTTGTTAAAAACCAAGGGAAAGGGGTTTGATGCTACAAAACCAGGCGCCCCGCTTAAATGGTCCCCTGCTTGCGCAGAGGCTTTTGAGAAACTTAAACTAATGTTCACGTCTGAGCCCGTGCTGGCGCGCCCTGATGAAACTAAAAAATTCATTGTCCAGACTGATGCCTCGGATGTGGCAATGGGAGCCGCTATTTTGCAAGAAGGGGAAGATGGTCGTTTACACCCCCTTGCATTTGTGTCTAAAAAATTTTCGGACGCTGAACGAAACTGGGGGATTTGGGAGAAGGAGGCGTCGGCTATCCGGCTGGCTCTCTCCACTTGGAGGCAGTGGTTGGAGGGGGCTCAACTGCCATTTGAAGTCTGGACTGACCATAAAAATCTGGAAATGCTGAAATCCCCCCGTTCTCTAAACGCAAAACAACTTCGTTGGGCGGACTTCTTTGCTAAGTTTCGATTCACTCTTCGTCATTTTCCTGGGACGGCTAATTCCCTGGCAGACGCGCTCTCACGCCTCCCACAGCATGACAGTCAGCGTGAGGTCATCATGGACTCTGTTTTCTCCCCCTCCCACCTGGGGGGGGCTGTTGTCACCCGCGCGCAAGCGCGCTCAATTCCTCGCTCTGATGAGACTTCGCCTTCCCTTTTCCCTAGGGGGGGGGGGCCTGGGTCCAGAAATATGTTTCTGCTTTTACTGATGAAGATAATGCCTCCCTGCGGGCATTGCCGGATTATGTCCGTAGCCCAGAAGGTCTGATTTATTCTGGGGACAAACTGTATGTGCCTATTTCAATGAGGAGGGAAGTGATGGATTCTGCTCATGGTTCCAGACTGGCAGGACATTGGAGTTTTGTTAAATCACTGCAACTCATCCGCAGACAGTTTTGGTGGCCACACATGCGAAAAGACCTATTGACTTTTGTTCGGTCCTGTCAGACCTGTGCCTTAACTAAACCCAGGGGGGGCAAGCCTCCCGGTCTTCTGCAACCACTCCCTACTCCATCGAGGCCTTGGGAAGTGGTGTCCATGGACTTTATTACTGATCTCCCGTTGATTTGTTTTCTAAGCAAGCTCATTTTGTGCCTTTTCCTTCCTTGCCTACAGCTCAGAGGTTGGCGAAATCGTTTATGTCTCACGTGGTGAAAATTCATCAATTACCTGCTAAATTAATTTCTGACAGGGGGACCCAATTTGTTTCTAAGTTTTGGAGGGAACTTCTTTCCATTTTAGGGGTGGAACAAGGGCTCAGCAGCGCGTATCATCCTGAAACGGACGGTCAAACGGAACGAGTTAATCAGACCCTGGAGCAATATCTTCGTTGTTTTACTAATTATCAACAAAATGATTGGTGTGAATTGTTGCCTCTTGCTGAATATTGTTATAACAACACTGTCCATAGCTCCACGGGCATGTCTCCTTATAAAGCTGTTTCTGGTTACGACAGCCCCCCCCTCCCTTTCTTGGAGGGGATGGGCCAACGTCCTGTGGGGGATGCTGATACCTGGTGTATGTCCTTGCAAAAAGCATGGCCTCTGCTATGCCAAACACTTGACGCAGCCAAGGCTGCTTACAAGACCCAGGCAGACAAGGGTAGGGTGGTGGGGTTTGATCTGAAACCTGGGGATCTTGTGTATGTCTCGACCAAGAACATTAAGATGCTGCGACCTAGCAGGAAATTGGGGTGGAAGTTCATTGGTCCATTCAAAGTGCGTAAAGTCATAAATAATGTGGCGGTTGATGTTGTTTTGCCTAAGAATTTACGTGCTCTGCATTCTGTTTTTCACATGAGCCTGTTGAAGAAGGATCCTGGCCCGTCTCCCTGGAGACCAGCAGTTACTCCTCCTCCACCTGTCATTTTGGAAGGGGATGAACATTTTGAGATCGCTGATATCCTTGATTGTAAATTGAAACGTGGTAAACTCTGGTACCTTATCGAATGGGTTGATTTCGGTCCCCAGCACCGCGAATGGGTGGAAGAAGGGGATATTCGGGCCCCTTACCTGATCCGTAGTTTCCACAAGAGGTTCCCGGACAAACCGGGAGGTCTCCCGCCCAACCCGGGAGATCTCCCGCCCGACCCGGGAGGTGTGTTTTAAGTGTATTTTAAGGGGGGCAGTATGTCAGCAAGCTGCCATTCTGTTTTCTGTGACCTCTGTGTACATATCCTTACCCTGTTGCACCCGGCTTGTTTTTACTATCCTGCTTCTGTGCTGGAATGCATAAGATAACTACTGGTGGACGTGTGTGGGAGACGATGCTGTAATGCTTGCCTATTGCTATCTCATGAGAACTGCACCTGTGTTTTGTCTGATGTTCTGCCTGGTTCCCATGGACTGGGCGCGCAACCGTTTCATTAGCCCGCCAGCGGGAATATTATTCATTGGATATGTATCTGTTTGAATTTCCTTTATTATGCTCGCCCTAACTGTGTATCCCCAGTTCTAACAAAGAACGTGTTTGAGTATGTCTTCAACGCTTTGAAATAAATTTTGCTTTTCTTGAAAACGTGGATTTATTCTCGATGCTTGGGGATTCAACAGAAGCAAGACCAGAGCAGGGGCTGCTGATCAGATGTCTCAGGAGAAAGCAGACGGAGAGATGGCAACACCAAGTGAAGAGGTCTTGCATCTCTAGCTGCAAATTAAGCAGATGGAACTTGAAAAAGAGGAGAAGGAGAGAGAATACCACCTACAGATGGCCAAAATGCAAGCCGAGAAAGAGGAGAGAGACAAGGCAGCCCAGAGAGAGCTGGAAAGGGAGAGAATGCTGAAGGAAGAGAGAAAAGGAAGAGAGAGAGAGAGAGAAAGGGCAGCCCAAATAGAGCTGGAGAGAATGAGGATGGCGCATGAGCTTGAAATGGCAAAGTTGGGAAGAGAGCCACCTTCACTTCCTCCAGATGCTAATGTACAAGGGAATAGAAGGAAATGTCCTCTGTATAAGGAAGGAGATGACATCGAGGCCTTCCTTCAGAACTTTGAACAGGTCTGCATAAACTACAAGGTTCATGAAGAACGGTATATGGAAAAGCTGAGACCGCAGCTGTGTGGAGTCCTGGCTTCAGTGTCGGGCCAGATGGAAGGTGAAGAGAGGACCAATTATAAGCTCTTCAAACAACGAGTGCATGAGAGAGTGGGATTCACTAAAGAAGGGGCCTGAAAGTGCTTTAAGGAGATCAGGCTGGAAGGTAGAGAGCCCTACCCACAGCTGATGTATAGACTGGGAAGAGCCTATGATTTATGGGTAGAGGTTGCTGAGGCCAGGACCATGGATGACATCAAGGCCCTGATGTGCATCGACAGGTTCCTGACTCTTCTTCCAGAGCATATTAGGCGCCCCCTTGTGGACAAGAGTCCTTCCACTCTCTGGGAAGCAGGACAGTGGGCCGAGTGACTGGCTGAAGCCTACGGAGGGCAGAGGTAAAGCACCCCTCATGACTGGGGTAAGAGGGAGTCTCCTAAGTCCCCACCTCAGCCTGGTAAGCCGTCAGAGAGGAAAGGAGAGCCGCCACAACAGCAGCAGAATGTTCCCTCAAATACCGGGGTGAAGTCACCACATGAGGAGAGGAAAGTGCCACGGTGTTTTGCCTGCAACCAACTAGGTCATATCCGGAAGCAGTGCCCTAAGAACGGAACCAGCGTGCACCACATGATGCTGGAAGCCAACCAAGCCATTCCTCCTATATTCGATCCAGAGTATATTCCCCAGTGCCACTGGAAGAAGGTCCGGGTGGATGGCCAAGAAGTAGCAGCCTGGCGAGATACTGGTTCCCTCCTAACTACAGTGTATCGCTCACTAATCGATCCCAAGTACCTCATCCCAGGAGAAGAGAAGCGGGTAAGGCGTCTGCACAAAGCAGAAGGGATTGTGCTCCCTGTGGCTCAGCTACTGATTAGCTGCCAAGGCTGGGGTGGATCGTGGAAGGTAGCCACCAAATCAGTGAAATGCAGTCCAAGATAAAACTGTCTGCAACTGCCTCCTCAAGATGGAAAGTGAGGGGTCCAGGCACACCCAAGTGTTTTTGGTTGATGTGACAATCAGGAGGGGCCTCTCCCTGTGGTTTTCATTCCCGGGGCAGGAACATATGGGAGAAGACATTGGATACCCATGTAGGGCTTTAAAGGACAAAACCATCTCCTTGGATCAGTAGCTGGTATAATTCCTGTAGTATCAGGGTCACATGCTCCTGATAGCTGGTTCCAATCAGCAGTCTAGCTTCAGCTTCCCAAGGCTCTTCACGGCTAGCTCCAGGTAGAGCACATTTCATTAGTCCAGTCTAGATGTAACTAAGGCATGGATCACTGTGGTTAGATCTGACTGTACCAGGAATTAGTGTAGCTGATGCACCAGCTGAAGTTGTGCAAAGGCACTTCATACCACTGCAGCCACTTGGTTTTCTAAAGTGACTGTTGTCTCAGGTAGCACTCCCAGGCGGCAGACCTGACTTTTGAAGGGGAGTATAATCCTATCCGAGACAGGAGAGATCTGAAATCCCTAGTCTGCCTTTCTACAAATCCATAGAACCTCTGTCTTGTTAGGGTTAAGTTTCAGTTTGTTCCAACGCAGGCATAATTAATGATGAGGTATAATAATTTAATAATGATGAGGTGTAACAAAAGATGACTTACTCCCTTTCTTTCTAGAGCCCGGAGAGAGCATATGAAAATAGATTCAGACCTCTGCATCATCCCACTGAATGTTCTTCCATAGTTTTACACTTCCTTGAAGGGTTTCTGAGTTTTTACATTTGGATCCTCTGTTCTTGGAGCTATAGCAGAGTAAGCTTGATTTCCATGGTGACTTGACTTATTCAAGCATGGTGTGCTCAGTCACCTGTTTACCAGGCAGCAATACTGAGCAGGTCTGCCTGTTTTGGTCTCAGGCCCCATCACAAGATGTACCGTGCTGCCCTATAGACTCCACAAATACTGTCATCCAAAAAGATTTTCAGGATCTTTAGTAAAGGTGTAGAGTGGGTGTAGCTATGTTGAATTCATGAACTTCACTGTTTTCCTGACATAATTCACTTTTATGGGGTTTTTTGTATATTTGCAAGCTCAAATTCTCATTATTGATCAGTTTTTTAAAAAGATTAAAAATACCAAAATATCATCAAGTTTAAAATATAGATGTCAGCCAGATGTTTCTGGCAGGTAAAGCCAGTTTTACTGTTATTTTCTTTGGGTTGAAAGTTACACTCCAGAATCACAAACCTTTTCAACATTCAGTATTTGATGTTATCCATTTTTTTCCACAGTATATCCATTCATCAGGCATAATTCATAGGGTAAGTGAAATGTGTCATTTCAGTTTCTGCTTGTTTAAAATGTTCTACTCACAGAACCAAACCATTTGAAAGGGGTTGCCAGTAAAAGGAAAATTTGGTCTGTCACTACTGAGCACTTACGATACTATTAATTAGAAAAAATACAAAAGTACACTTATGTAAGCTTGATGCCAGCTATAGTAAGGAAGAAAATGAATGTGAAATAACTGTGTTACTGCATAGCACTATTAGTTCTACAATATTTATTAAGCATATCCCTCATCCAAGAACAATGGCATTGCTGGTTTAATTAACACCTGATGCTGTTACTTGTGTTTATATATCTCAGCTTATAATGTTACTTAGAATTATCCTCTTGTAGCTAGTTGAGAAATCATTGCTAATTTATTCTAATATGATAACAAGGAGTGAAACCGCTCTTTAATACTAAATTGCCAGGAACACAGGTATATGTGTCTTTAGTTTGCTCAATGAAAGTATTATAACTTGTTATATATGTGTAGCCTTGGCTGCAGTCAGACGTGCAGTTTGATCTAGTGTGGCCCCACCTCTAATTGATCCAGGGTTTTTTGCAACAGAGAATTGTGATCAGACTCACCCCCTTAACACTCTTCAAAGTGCTTTTACCCTGACCTTGCGCAATCAGACACGGCAGCCAGGGAGTGGGGCCATTGGCCTTTTTTTTTTTAGTTTGTCCTCCGAGCATATGCACAAGCTCTGATGAATCTCCTGGGATATGTAGTTCACTGCCATCCTCCGTCTCTAATCTTTTCAATTAACCTCTTCCCCAAAGCACAGAGGAGGAGAGAGAGAGAGATGTAAATATGCAGTTATGTGCACATCGCTAGCTAGTAAAAAATGGTGGCTGGAAAACAAGAGAGCAGTCAGACCTTCCTGACAGCTTGGCTGCACAACAGAGTGACCAGACAACAGGAAATCCGTTCTGAAATCAGCTCAGCCCCAAAGGACAAGACTTTCACAGGAATCGAAACACACAGTAAAGGGGGTGACGGGAAGCAGACTACTGGGGCACAACAGACAGATGTTGCTGTCTGCTCGTGCTTTTTCAATCTGGAAGGGAACAGCAACGGCAATGGATCAAATTGCACATGTGATCACAGCCCTTGTGTCATAAAGTATAAGAATCCTGAGCTAAATCTTTGTTTACTTGCCAGGCTTTAGTCTGTAGCCAACCAAGGCTACTGCCTATAGAGAATATGGTGGCCTACTCTCATCATTTGTAGGGACAATGGCAACATACAGTCCTGGGCTTCATTTAGGTCTCAGTCTAGACTTGACATGTTTGGCTTCAGTGCAAGCCCAGTGAGGCCCTGCAGGATGATCTACTCTCTGAGCCTGCAGTGAATGCCCATAAAACCTGTCACCAAGAGCTCCCTCCCAGCCTACATGCTGATAGATCCTAGAAGAGTTTCTCTAGATCTTCGACACTTCAGAAATTCAGTGGAAATGTTATCTAAAATTTTGCAACCTGAAATTTGTTTACTGCTGCTGTTTGTAGCTGAAGCCACCTCTGTACAGGCCTGACCGATGGCATGTTCATGGTTTGGGGAGTTCACTTGCAGCCAAATTGCCACTTTTTGTATTTGATCTTTGAGTTACCTAAAACAGTGGCCCCACCCAAAACAACTGTTTAAGGTTTCAGGTGAGGCCAATGTTTTAGGTAACTCAAAGCAGCAAATACAAAGAGTGGCCATTTAGATGCAGCTGAGCTCCCCAGTCCTTGACACATGACACCAGGTTTTAAAGAAAATGCATTGTTCTTTCTGTTGATAACTCCATTTCAGATTGGTTTATTTTATAGGACCTAAAACCTGGAAACCTAGCAGTAAATGAAGACTGTGAACTGAAGGTAAGAAATAGAGTGTGAAATATTGGCAGAGGTTTTGTTTCTTTCTAATCATTCTATATCGCTGCTCAGAAATGGAAGCGGATATAGGGGATTTGGAGAGGATATGAAGCAAAGGAAATGTAATTTGGTCCCCTAAAAGTAGGGCAAGGATAAAGGATACTTCAGTTATTCTATGCTAGTCCAATTTTACCTGCACTAAAGAAATGGAATACTGCATCAGTAGCCTGAAATAATTCAGACTGTATAATTATATACTGCATTCCACTGAAGTAAGTTAGCAAAAATCCCATTGATTTAATGAGGTTTGCACCCAATGTCTTACCCACTGTCTTAGGGCTTGTGCATAATTGCTTGGGTTGATAAGAAGAAGAGAAGAGATTAGATTTATACCCCGCCCTTCACTACCCAAAGGTGTCTCAAAGCAGCTTACAAACTCCTTTCCCTTCCCCTCCCCACAACAGACACCCTGTGAGGTAGGTGGGGCTCAGAGAGCTCTTGACAGAAACTGCTCTTTTTCAAGAACAGCTTAAGGCCATCCAGCCAGGTGCAAGTGGAGGAGTGGGGAATCAAGCCCAGTTCTCCCAGATTAGAGTCCGCGCACTTAACCGCTACACCAAACTGGCTCTGGGCAACCAATTAGTTTGGAAAAATATTGCATGTCACCTAGAACAGGGACGTCAAACATACGGCCCATGGGCCAGAACCGGCCTGTCCAGGGTTCTTATCTAGCCTGCAAACAACTGGTGTGAGGGAGGAAAAACGGAGGCTGCTCAGGGGTGGGTGGGTGAGTGGGCACACATGGTGGGGTGCATGTGGTTGAAGCTGTTTGGTGTAGTGGTTAAGAGCGGGAACTCTAATCTGGGAGAACTGGGTTTGATTCCCCACTCCTTCACATGCAGCTGCTGGTGTGACCTTAGGTCAGTCATAAGTTCTTTCAGAGCTGTTTTCTCAAGAACAGTTCTCGGGAGAGCTCTCTCAGCCCCACCTACCTCACAGGGTGTCTGTTGTGGGGAGGGGAAGGGAAAGAGATTGTAAACTGCTCTGAGATGCCTTTGGGTAGTGAAGGGCAGGGTATAAATCCAATCTCTTAAATCTCTCTGTCAAGAAATAGAAAGGAAATGGCTTGGGGGGGGGGCTGTGAGGATGAGGTAAAATTGTGAGGGAATGGCAGTGAAATTGCCCTCCCATGTCTTTTGTCCGCAGCTCAGCAAGGATTAGCAAGGCCATTACATTGGGGGAGGGCAGAGCCAAGTGGCCAGTGCTGCCACTGCTGCACCAACCAGCTTTGCATTTTTTAAGAGAGGAGAAATGCTCCATAGGCCTGTCATCAGTGAGGAAACAGTAGCTAAAGCACTGCTATCAAAGCAAGCAGATCTTATTCACCCATGACACTACGAAGTGGAGTATAAGCCTGGTGGAAACATGCCTGTCTCTTAGAGAAGATATCAGATCCTGGGGAGTGCTTCCAACCTCTATGTTCATTGTTGTTCACAGGTCCCACATCACTGTCACAACCCTCTTCAAATAAACACTTTCCATGCTCTGCTAGCCACAATTTACAGTGCACTATGCAAAATCATGCACATCCTCAGATTTCTTTGTCTTTGTCTTTTTGTCTTTTAAATGGCAATGATATACAATCCAGCTGTCAACCTTTTTGGAAGAGAATGCAGTTTCATTTGAAGCCGTGTACATGCTGAACTCTCCAATTACGATTCTAGAGAGCTGGGATGGTCCACAGAAAAATGTTAACAGTGGCTCTTTTTATTAGGGCCAGGGGTCATTCTGTAGAAAAAAAGGTGCAGGAGCTCATTAGCATAACTCATTAGCATAACTCATTAGCATAGGTTATTTGCATATGCCACACCCCCTGACATCACTGGAAGTATGTCAGAAGGCAAAAAAGAAGGAAGGAAGGAAGGAAGGAAGAGACAGAGATGGGAAGGAAGGAAGGAGAAAGAAAGCAAATAGGGAGAGAGGAGTGGAAGGGAGGGAGGGAGGGAGGGAGGGGAGAGCTGGAGAGGCTCAGGGGAGAGGCAGGGATGTCTGCCTCCCTGTCCTTCCTGTCTCCAGCCTGGGGGGCTGCAGGGCACCTGAAGAAGATCGGGCAGGGAACCCAGGGCATTTTAATCCCCCCACCAGTCTCTCCGCAAAAGCGGAGAGGCTCAGGGGGAAACAAGGACATGTCTCCCTGCCTCCTCTTCCTTCTCCAGCCAGCCCGCCATGGCAGGGGGGCTGCAGAAGGGAGGGGAGGTGGGCAGACATGTCGGGGTTCCCTGCTCAATCTTCTCCAAGTGCCCTGCGGCTGTGGGGCACCTGAAGAAGATCTGGCAGGGAACCCAGAGTATTTTAATCCCCCCACCAGTCTCTCCGCAAAAGCAAAGAGGCTCAGGGGGAAAGGAGGGCATGTCTCCCCACCTCCCATCTGCAGCCCACCTCCCATCTATGTGCATCCTGATTACCCCATTTTGGCTGATTCCAGGTCTTCCTTTTGATGTCCAAAGGCCTCTATATCCACCTTCCCTTGGCCATGGATCTACTCCACAGAGGTCCTATGATTCATCACAAGGTGCACAGACTCAGGCTGACGACTTGGCTGCTGAACATCCCTGTTTGAGTTCTCTGACTGACTAGCCAATGTCGTACTTTAGACCTCCCACTAGGTGGTCTTACATGAGTAAATGGGGTCATTTTTCTACCTGGGCCAGGACACAGGGAGTTACCGCACAGTTGTGTCCTATTGCCCTAGTGTTTGACTGTTTAATGACTCTTAAAGAATCTGGTTTAGCCGCTTCATCCCTGAAGGTACATTTAGCAGCCATATCTGTTTACCATGTGAAGGTTCAAGGCACAAGCTTTTTTCACACCCAGCGTCTAGGAGTTTTTTGTAGGGGTTGTTTAGCTTGTTCCCACCTCAGGCACCTGTAGTACCTCAGTGGTCCTTATCAGGTCCTCTTCCAACTCTTGCTAGCTCCCTTTGAACCACTTTGGTCATGTAGTTTGTGACTCTTCTCTTGCAAGGTTGTGTTTTTGGTAGCAATTACCTCAGCTAGGAGAGTGGTGGGAATTGGCAGCTTTGAGGGCTGAACATCCATTTATCAAGTTTCAGACAAGTCATGTAGTGCTGAGACCCAGTTTACATTTTTTACCTAAAGTAGTCTTTAGTTTCCACCTGGCACAAGACGTCATTCTTCCAGTGTTTTTCCCATCCCCCACTTTGGATGCTGAAAGGATACTACATTCCCTCCCTCCTACCCCACTGTGAGCTCATGGATGTTCTTCTATTTGTGAGACTTGCAGCGGCTCAGGAGAACTGAGGGAAGGGGGGGAGCCACTGTTTGGGTGGGAAGATGGCCCCCAATATGCTCTGCAGGGGAGGGGCTCCCCTCAGAGTGTAAAAAAATGCCAGATCTAGCTGGAAGAGATCCTCTGATGGCTGGCCTGCACAAGCATGGTCCCAATGTATGCCTGCACAAAAGACACCTTAATGAACAACAGTCACAAGTGCAACACTGTTTACTTTAATGATGAAAAGTATTTTATTTAAGTTTACTATGGCACAGCAGTTCACTGGCATTGCAAATGAGATATACCAGATATAAATTTTAATACAATGTTTATGTTTTTCCTGGTACTTGGCTTTCAATTGCAGTAACTACACAATAGGATATGTGTTTTTCTGTTATTCTCATTTTGAATTTATTTGTGGCACGTGTAAATCAGATGTGCATTTGGCTCTCTATAGATTTTGGACTTTGGACTAGCAAGACATACAGACAGTGAAATGACTGGATACGTGGTTACCAGGTGGTACAGAGCCCCAGAAGTTATACTAAATTGGATGCATTATACTCAGACAGGTAATTTTGGTCATGTGTTTGTGCTAAGATCAACACTCTCTTTCCACATTCAGTTTTCTGTGACTATTGACCTTTGAATCTTGATTGAATCTTGAATATAACTAGATCACTTCATCAAAATGCAAACTAGTGTCATGTCATCTTTATAGAATGCTTCCCTGTGGATATACTTGCTTCTTGGTAAACGTTTTGTAGTTTTCTGGTGTGCTATTTGCATTTGTCAACCTATGTTAAAAACTTCTTGCAAAAAGGATAGTTCTTCAGTTATTAACCTCCCTGAAGGATCATCTCTCAACTTTCAGGTCTCTGGAGAGAGGATCCTATCTCTTAGCATCTCCCTCTGTCTCAGGAGGTAAAGGAAGTTTTTTTGTCATTCTCGCTATTCAGGACATCATTGTATGGCAACTAATCTCTGTTGGGATCTGACTGGAGTTCAGTCTGGCCATCGTACCCTCTGAAGGGATTCTGTTACCTTCTTGGAGTTCTGTTCATCTTGAAGTCCCCAACAGTCTTGGCATAGATAGAATCTTGTTGCATCACTTGGCTTTCAATTCCTGATTCTGTTTAGTCTGCCCAGTTTTAGCTATTTTTGCCTCCAGCACCCCCACACGTACCCTTAGCCTTTCTCTAAACTCTCTGTCTCTATGAACATTGAGCACTGTTTGATTTCCTGGCACATATCTAATCTAAATTACACCTCCAAAAACTTGCACCACAGTAAACCCAGATGGTCTCTAAGATGCAACTTTTTATCTTATTGCAGTAGTCATGTAAAAACTAATGACACAAACCAGTTCCTGTCCTCAGAATGCAACTAGCTGTGTTCTGTCCTCCTTAGAGTTGCCAAGAAAGAAGACTTTTGAAACCTAGGCCTAGAAACCTGCAAGTATTTATCAGGTTACTGGCGAGGAGTCATTCTCTTTATGGAAATCAAATACCCAATTTATTTTGTAGTTTGCCTTTTCAGATTTTGTTTTTCTGCATTAAGAATAGATAAACTGAATGTTGAGGTATTGCATGGCAATTTATTGTAACCATTTTCCATATTTCAGTTGACATCTGGTCAGTGGGTTGTATAATGGCTGAGATGATAACAGGAAGGCCGCTCTTCAAAGGCAATGATCGTATCCTTTCATGATAAATGCCTGACATTGTGATGTAGAGGTATGTTAGAATTCAGGTGCCAAAGAGAGTGAGTTCAGACACATGAAATAAATAACCATCTGCTGAGTTACATCCTGAAATATGACTTATTTGTAAGTTCAATTTTTTTGTATTTTTATTTCATTCTCTTGTTTTTCTTGGATCTGTGCTGTCATAGGTAGAATTCACTACATAAATGTATGCAGATGTTGTCTAAAGTTCAGGAGGGGTTA
Organism: Gekko japonicus; assembly: GCF_001447785.1. Taxonomy (NCBI): domain Eukaryota; kingdom Metazoa; phylum Chordata; class Lepidosauria; order Squamata; family Gekkonidae; genus Gekko; species Gekko japonicus. Next base: position 383,802 of record NW_015166429.1, on the reverse strand, counting down.
AAAAGTTGTTAGTTTACCATTCACTCATCGCAGATAGAAATCCATATTTTTATCTGTTTCTCTTGGCACATAGGTGTTGTCTATGTTACTGTTGTCTTAATAGAAAATCATCTTAATGTTTCTAGGGTTAGGGTGCCTGTATATGTTAATGTCAGCTAAAATTTTCAGTGTCCTGTACATTCCTTCCTTTTTTCCTCCTGTGAGTATTGCAAATCAGTGTTTGTAAAGACCTTTGGAAGTTTGGCGCAGGTGGCTGCAGACCATTTTAAGAAAGAAAACAGAAAATTATCTGTTATCTGTATGTGGCTCTTATGTCACTTCTAGGATATTATCACTTAAGCAGTGGTAAAACCGTAGCTACAGAGGAATGTTTGATGAAGTACCATCCCTGCTGCTTCCTAAGACCTCTTCAGACATCATTCTAGATCAAAGGGTGTAGCTGTGAGAAGATACAGATGATGCCTCTGGGATATGTGAACAAATTTCCTTTGTAGAACAAATTTCCTTTTTCCTCTTGTGATATGCTCCAGTTTCATGACCAGTAGCAAAACACTTCATTGATATCACAATTTCCATTTTGAAATACTGACTAAAGATTTGACTCCTGACTTTGGCAATCAGATCTGGACCAGCTCACAGAAATTATGAAAGTTACAGGAACACCAACTCAAGATTTTGTTCAGAAACTTCAAAGCCAAGATGTAAGTAGTTTGTATTTCCCTATCTTAGAACCAAACTATAAGTTTAGAAATAGAAAGTGCTAATTTCTTGAACTGTAGCAGTTCAGATTTAGGATGGGACATTGTACCCTTTGAGTGCCACATAATCCAAAAAATTGAGAGGGGGGAAGTCCTTCTCTCTGCATGTCAAAAATAGAAAGAAAGTTGAGCTAGAGTCTTTCTACATGACGTGCTAACTTTGGACGAGCAATTTTGGTTTTTTTTAGTGTGTGTGTGTTCAGATGTGTGATTTCCTACGCAAGTATGAAATGACGCAGTTCTAAGATATGTCACATGACATGTCTGAACTTGAGAATTAGACTGAATTTCAAGGGATCTTTCAGATAATGGTTCTTTAGTATGGTCAATGTATACACAGATAGCTCCATCCAAAAAGCCTTGGCCAGGGTACAGGCTCCATGTAGTTTAGGTGAAAGCTCAGAAAAAATAGTGTCTGGTCAAGGAAATATTACTATTATTTCTGATGAAAATATGTTCAAAACAAAGTGGAATTCAACATGTATATTTTTTGTAACGAGTAGTTTCTCTTTGAATATTCAATCTTCAGCAGTTTGTATACAAAATTGTATTCTAGGTTAATATAACAAAACCTCTCTTCATAGTCTGAATTCCTCTGGGACTGAATTTGAAGAGACACAAACAAATACCTCTTGCACTCCCATTACTGAGAATACAGTTTTGAATGTATAATTTGGATCTTTTTCAAGGCAAAAAACTATATCAAAAGCCTCCCAAAAGTGCAGAAGAAAGATTTTGCTGCCATCTTGAAGTATGCAAATCCCTTAGGTAAGCCAATATACATACACACAAATGGTGAAGCTGTGTTATAGTAAGGCAGTGATCAGTTAGTGTAGCCCTCTACTTTTAGTTACTTCCTGTCCTTTCCTTACAATTTTTTGTCTATGTGCTGTATTGTGAACCTTTTAACCTTTTCCTACAAATAACTTTTAATGAAAAGTTTACCATGCAAAAGGGTGTGGCCAACTCTTTAATCAAGGTGCAGCAAAACAATTTGGCATAGTTGCACTAGTACGGGGAAAATGTTCTCAAAAGTGGTGTGCTTGAAACAGAGATTTCACACTTTAATGTTATATGTCTCTTTGGATAGTTTAAGTAATTAAGTTCTTGGATAATTAATAAGAAATCATAGTTATTTCATACAGGGGATATTTCATACAGATATCTCAACAGTATTCTATGAAGGCGAAGTAGTTCTTGGCATCCCGAGGCAATGTTTTAGAAGTGCCATGGCTCAGTGGTTAGAGCATCTGCTTTGCATTTTTTTTTTTAATTGAACTATTAGCCTGCCCTCCCCCACAAACAGGCTCAGGGTGGGTTACAAAGAGCAGTAATGCACAATGCAGTATTTAAAATCACATAATTAAAACCCAATTTATGGTAAGTGTTAGATCCCAAATCAGGAGAATAGATCCACATTCAAAAAGAAGAAAGATTTATTTCCAAAGCATGGTTGATCACGAACATACAGAGATTGTTAAGAATAGCTACAATACCCAGGGAAGGTGTATTAAAAGGAAATTCAAACCAGGTTTAAACCAATGAACATATTTCCCTCGTCAGGTTCACAGATTAGAAAAGGCGCGAAGCGGGCTGAGAACAGCAACGGCCAATTTCATAAACACAGGTTGAGTTCACACGGGAAACCTAAATAAGCCAGAGCTTCAAGACATAACATCACATCACACCAGCTGGAGACCTTGGCAGTTACAGAGGCACTACATGAACAGGATAAGGCTTTGGGAGACAGGGAGGGGGATGGGACACGTCACAAGGAAATGGCAGCTCGCTGGCAGTAAGATCAATTACAATATCAAGAGTGCAATCAATGGCAACCATTTGACTACTCCATCTCCTTCTGCTCCCACATAACGTCCCAGTGTCTAAGGTAGCTGGTAATTGACGTTGGTGAAACAGGCAGAGAGCAGACAATACAGATTGACGGCAATAGATGTTAACAGCAATACAGGGGAGACCAATGTAAATGGATCTCCGCCGCCTCAACCATGGGCTTGGTGGAACATCTTCTTGCATTAGGTCCTGCAGGGAGAGTGTTCCACCAGGCCGAGTGTTCCACCAGGCCAGAGTCAAAAAGGCTCTGGTACTGGTTGAGGCTAAGCGGATATCTTTAGGGCCAGGTATCGCCAGCAGATCTTGATCCATTGAGCGCAATGGTCTATGAGGGACATATTGGGAGAGACGGTCCTGCATGAGATGGTCCCAGGCTCAGTCCCTAAAACCTCCAAATAGAATGGTAAAAAGGTAAAGGTAAAGGTTCCCTTGCTCGAAAGCCAGTCGAATCCGACTCTAGGGTTGCGGTGCTCATCTCCGCTTCAAAGCCGAAGAGCCAGCGCTGTCCGAAGACGTTTCCGTGGTCATGTGGCCGGCATGACTAAACACCAAGGCGCACGGAACGCTGTTACCTTCCCACCGAAGTGGTCCCTATTTATCTACTTGCAATTTCTTGCTTTCGAACTGCTAGGTTGGCAGGAGCTCGAACTAGAGACAGGAGCTCTCCCTGTCTTGCGGCACCCGGGTCTTGAACCGCTGAACTACTGACCTTCCACAGCCTGCAGTTCAGCGTCTTAACCACTTGAGCCACCGCAGCTCCTTAAATAGAATGGTAGAGGATGTAAAAAAACCTTGACCTGAGACCTTGGAGAGCCACTGCAAGTCTTAATAGACAGTCTTGATTCAGTATAAGGCAGGTTCATATATTCATGTATTCAGGGAAGCATGTTAATTTGCAGCCCTTGTGCATATGTTCCTTGCTGCTAGGGGGACTTTATTATAAATTCTAACAACCTTTTACAGACTTAAGTTGTGCAACAAAATACACTTACAGCCTCTGGGCCATGACTGGACAACCAAGCTGCCTCTGAAGATGCACATGAAGTTGGCTTACACTGAATCAGACAGTTATTCTATCAAAGTGTGTACTTTGATTGGCAGTAAATGTCCACAATCGCAGGTGGCAGTCTATCACATCAGTTACAGCCTGATGCAGCCCTAATACCCCAGTCTAGCCTTATCTCATCAGTGCTTGGAAGCTAAGCAGGGTCAGCCATGGTTAGTACTTGGATGGGAGTCCACCAAGGAAGTCCAGGGTTGCTATGCAGAGGAAGGCAATAGGAAACCACCTCTGATAATCTTTTGCCCTGACCTGGATGGCCCAGACTAGCCTGATCTCATCAGATCGGGGAAGCTAAGCAGGGTCAGCCATGGTTAGTACTTGGATGGGGGACCACTTAGGAAATCAAGGGTTGCTATGCAGAGGCAGGCCATGGCAAAACCATCTCTGAACATCTCTCGCCTTGAAAAACTTATGGGGTTACCACAAGTCAGCTGCAACTTGATGGCACTTTCCACCACCATGACCCGATCCTTTTAACTGGAGATGCTGTGGATTGAAGCTGGTAAACATCTGTATACATAGCAGATGCTCTTCTACTCAACCATGGCCCCTCCCACACATGTGGACATTGCTGGTCCGGATTCTGAAAGTCTAAAAGTTCATTTTCATAAATATTTCAACTTTGCAATTATCATCAAGCTAAACTTTTAAATATTCTTAAACCTAACTTGCTATTACACAAGGTAGATTCAGTACCAGTGCTTGAACATAACCCCCCCCCCCCCTTTCACTGAGCCAGCAGTAAACCTTTTGGAGAAGATGCTGGTGTTAGATGCAGAAAACAGAATAACAGCCGCAGAAGCTTTGGCGCATCCTTATTTTGAAGCCATCCATGACCCTGAAGAGGAACCTGAAGCAGAGAAATATGATGATACTTATGACAACATGGATCTGCCCCTGGATGAATGGAAATGTATGTTTGGTATTGCTTCACTTAAAGAAAAGTGGTAGTTTAGAATATAACATTTATAGCCATTGTTGATTTTTAGTAAAAGAATATATAACCATTAATTTAAGAAAGCTAATGCAACAGACTTGTGGACTCTATGTGTCCTCCTTTTGCAATATTCTGTTCTTTTTTATTTTCCTTTCCCATTTTTCAAGTTTTTCTCTTTTCTAGAATAGTGAGGGGCATTGTAAAGTACCTCATGTAGAATCAGGTCACTGTTCATTCCAACAGGAAGAGGCTGTCCAGGATCTTGGCAAGAAATAGTTTCTAGCCCTGGTTCATTCAATCTTTTAAATTGCCGGGGATGTTTTTGTATACAAATCATGAGCTGTACCACAGAGTCATGGCCTGTTCTCAAATGTCATGTCACCTTTCCCTTCTCATCATTTTGGGGCCAGTGCTGCTGCTGTAGTTCCTGTCAAGCCAACTGTTGCCTTGCTCCTCTCTCCCTCTTGCTTTAGAAGTCCACTTGTCTAGTCATACAAGAGTTTCAACATACAAAGCCAGAAAAGAGCAGAAATGGTGAATTGAGTGTCCTTTGCAGTGGAGGATAAAGAATGCTTTGCTGACATGCTGAGCCTGGAACAGATACAGATGGAGTGGGAGTGCGTCATAACAATGACACCCTGGCTGTTCTTTTCCTCTTGGCTGTTCTAAGATTTTATAGGGTTTTTTAAGACAGGAAAACATCCCCACGGGATTAATAAAAGCCTAAAATTCTATAAGTGATTTAGAGCTTCATAGATTTCTCACCCATGTTGACTTTACCAGGGAGTGTCCTGTGCACACGAGTAGGAATCCCCAATAGATGCATGAAATGCTCCCTAATGCCAGGAAAAGAACAAAGTGTCCACACTTCACACAGTCCTCTCTGTATGCTGCAGAGCCCTTGTTAAAATAAACAGTACTTTGAAACACAGGCGGTTCCACGCTCAGGAAATCCCAGCATGTTTACATAGCCATGTTTCCTGTTCTTAAGCCTTGCTCACTTTTCCACTGCTTCCTGAAACCATGTCATGAACAGCAACCATATGTAGGTGTTAATTTTTTTCACCAGCTGATGGGTACAAATCATGCTGCTGTTAAAAATCTCTTCATTATTTTGATTACTGATTGGTCAAGCTCCTGCAGTTAGCTACAGATAAACCAGTTCTCAAATTGTGTGAACTATGGAGTGGCATTTATTTCCCTTTTTCTTTTAACTGATCATGGTTCATGGTGACATAGTTTCTGCAGTCTGATACAAATCATGATTATGAATTATGACAGCATTATTTTAATGTTTTGAACTCTTCCAGGCATTACATATAAGGAAATAATGAACTTTAAGCCTCCACAGTTGCCTGAATCAAAAGAAACAGCGGTATAACTACAAAGGACCATTTGCCTGGGAATCAAGTAAAGAAGAGTGTAAATTTTTTAATGTATAATTTAATTGTACAAACCTTTTTTAAATAAACTGGATACAATCTGTTTAGTCTGCATTGGATGTTATTAGTACTTCGGATTTTAGGGTGGAAGCTAGTGCGTTTGTTAGTAGCATTTCAAGGCCCTGGCTTCTATTTGCATCCCACATTTCCTCACTTAAAGAATTACATGCTTAAAAAGGTGAGGGTTTGCGTGTGTGGAAATCTACAATTCAAAATACATGCATTATTACAACTGTTCAAAAGGTTCCCTTTTGTGTCCACAATATCTGGGGCCCACTGTACATCTTTCATCTGCCTGCAAAATCCTGTAAACTTGTTAATGATAAGCCCTTTTCAGTTATATTCCTTTGGCTACACATGATCACTAAATCTAATTCCTGTTCTCTTTTACAGAGAAATATAAATACGCTCATATAGATGTATTATGGAAATAATGTAATTTGTGTTTCCTTATATAGAGAGTCTAAGTGATGAAGATGGTTTTAAAAAGCTACGTTTTTGACAGTAAGTCAATAAGTAAAAACCAAAAAAAATCAGGTAAAACAGTCTAAGGGGAGAAAGACCACTTTAAAAAAAACGTTTGGCATTTGACAATTATCCAGCAGGAAAATGCCAGTGTACTTTTTTAAGGGCAATGACAGGGTAACTGCTAGAGGTTGTTCTCAGACATGATTCCAAATGGTGTAAGGTGCTGACAGTGTAATTCTATGCATGTTTATTCAGGAGTAAGTCTCAGTATAGTCAATGGGAAATGTGCATAGGGTTGCAATCCTGGGAATCTCAACCTGGGAACTGACAGCCAGGCCCAGATGCCTTTGCTCGTAGTAGTTATTATGGCTGACACTCTGCTGTGGCTAGGCCCTGTCAGTGCTGGCGGTAAGAAGCCTTCTGGTAGCTCAACAGCTCTCTGATGATAAGGTTTCACCAGCAAGTTCCAAGTTAAGTGCAAAGGAACAGACATCTCTCTTGAAATTATTTTTGTTCATAATGGTCCTTTGTATAGTGGCACAGAGGATTTTAGCCAAGTGGGTTTTTTTTAAAGTTCGGTGTGGAAGATATATCAGATATATCAGATATATCAAAAGCATTATCTGAAGCAGACTTCAGTCCTTTAACAATTTACTCATGTGCCTTGACTTATTCTGTCAAAAGTTTCCGGCTTGGTTTATTGAATCTTTATATAAACTTTCTGGAAAAGCTAGGGTTGCCAGCTGTGTGCTGGCAGCCCTGTGTTATGGAAGGTTGGAGGGAAGTTGCCTTTCCTTGCTGGGAAACTTCTTTAGACCAAGAATTCCCTGGAAAGCACCTTAATAACCAGGTGCCTGGTGTCATGTGGTCCATGGGATCGCGAAGAGTTGGACTCGACTGTGCGACTGAACAACAACAAAGCCACCACTCAAGGATCTCCTGAGAACATCTGGCTTGACCTCATGGTACAGTACTAGAACGATAATGAAGTTACAGGGTGGAAACCCTGGAAAATACTTCCCTGGAAGTCTAATACAAATCAGTTATTTTTAAATTAGCCATTTCCATTGCTTTCACAAAATTGTTATGATCTTCTCCTGGTTAACCACTGGTATGAGGTTGGTTGGTTTACATACATTTCAAATACTATTTGCATTTATATGCTGCTTTCTTCCCCAATGGGAATCTAAAATAGCTGAGAACCTCCCCTCCTCCATTTTCTCACAACAACAGTCCTTTGAGGTAGGAATAACTGAGATACTGTGACTGGCCCAGGGGTTGTTGTGGTGTTGCCTCTGGGATTTAAAATGCATAAAGTCTAACCACAGAAGTGGGATGGCTGATTTTTCTTTAAGAAAAGATTTTTCTGCTCTACAAAAAAAAATCACTCTTTAATAGCTCAACAGCACCTGCTGGGGCCTGTATCCAGACAAAAGTGTAGTGTCATAACCCAAACCTGCTCTAAGCAGTTTGATCTATTGTGGTGTCAGGGTTGAGACATACCATTATCTATGGCTGATGATGCTCAAAGGCTTCTGCAGTTTTCTTTGTGTTTTCCATACCAATGAATCACATCAGCTGGAGAGAGAGAGGAGGTTGCCACCTACTGGCGAGTACCAGCTAGATTGCACATGAAACTTTCTTATAGTGACTCAGAGCTTTGGTCCACTAAAGTCAGTATCGCCTATGCCAACTGGCAGCGGATTTCCAGGTCTCAGGTAGAGGTCTTTCACATCATCTACTACCTGATCCTTTTACTGGAGATGTCTAGGATTTAACCTGGAGCCTTCTGTATGCTCTGCAACTAATCACCAGCCCCTCCCAGCGCTCACTGTTCAGGAATGTACTCAAACGCACCATCTACTTGGCCATCATTAAACTAATAGCAGCAGAAGTAATAGTAGGAGAACATAACTAATAGAAGACATTAAATATTTTATGATCACTTATGGGAAAGAAGCAAAAATGTACATTAGGAGCCTGAGCACATAATCATTAAAGTCAATGAAAGGACAGCACTTGAAATTAATTGGCCCTGGGTTTCTCAAAGCAAGCCCGATATGGTTCACACAGGTATCTTTACTCAACCCCAACACCCCTTTCTTGTGCACCACGGTATGACTTGTATGCATTGATTACATATGGGGCAAATTTGATGAGATTACCCCCCCCCCCCAAGTCTCTTTCTGAAGACCCCAAGAGGAAGAATATCAATACGCTTTTATTGGGAGCAACTTAAAATCAGAAATGTGAAGTCTCTTTTAAGTCTTACAGAACTCTCACTTAACGTTGAAGCTAACCTAAAGGGAAAAGAGAGAGAAATGGATGTTGATAGTTACAAAATATTTCCTGAATCAGGGAGATTTCATTTATACTTCCACTGCCACCTGATTCTCCTCTGCCCTGTATCCCATCCTAAGCACTAATGTATCATTTTCAACAGTTTAATAAACCCCAAAGTCATTTCTTTCCTTGTAAACTGAGATGGACAACTTTTATGACCTAAGTTTGGTGTAGTGGTTATAAGCAGCAGCAGAACTCTAATCTAGACAACTGGGTTTGATTCCACATGAAACCAGCTAGGTGATCCTGGGTCAGTCACAGCTCTCTCAGCCCCACCTACCTCACAGGGTGTCTGTTGTGGGGAGGGGAAGGGAAGCCACTTTGATACTCCTTCTGGTAGTAAAGGGCCAGGTATAAAACCAACTCTTCTTCTAAGAGGAGGAGGAGGAGGAGATTGGATTTATACCCCGCCCTTCACTTGGAATCTCAGAGCGGCTTACAAACTCCTTTCCCTTCCCCTCCCCACCACAGACACCCTGTGAGGTGGGTGGGGCTGAGAGAATTCTGACACAAACTGCTCTTTTTCAAGGACAGCTGTGCCAGAGCTTGTGACTGACCCAAGGTCACATCAGCAGGTGCAGGTGGAGGAGTGGGGAATCAAACCCGGTTCTCCCAGATTAGAGTTCGCACACTTAACCATTACACCAAACTGGCTCTCAAGAGTCACCCTCCCCCAGAATCTTCCTGTGAAGATGGATGTTTGAAGTATTTATACCCTACTGTGTTCTCTAAGGGGACACACAGCATCTGGTCCTGGATTTGTTGGCTGGCTCAGTTGAAGATCCCAGCCAACAAGAGTCCTTTGGCTCACACCTCTGGCCACCCCAAGCTTTGTAATTTACCTGGAAAGGAAAGAAAGCAAACACAGCTTCAACAAAAATGTTTAACAGTTGGTAAAGATGTTCCTCTCAGTCCTTTCCTCCCTGTTGGAGTGCCAGCTAACAAAGTGAGGGGAGGAGGGAGAGCACTTACTTACCCCAGTCCCTTGGGTACAGAACTAGCCATGAGTCTTGACACAAATGGTGCTGTTTGCCATGTGTTCCTGAGGGTCGCGTCCCTCTGATCCAGACTGTTCCTGCACAATCATGTCAGTGTTGGAAATAGTTTTTGTTGTGAACATTGCGATGTACTTAGCCACTCAAGCAAACCAAGTCCCTTTCACGTAGGTCTTTTGCAGGTAGCCATAGGCCCCCAGTAAGGGTGAAGCCACCTGATCTGCTGCCCTGGGTGGTAAACAACCAGTGCCACAGTCAAACAGGCAGGGCAGGCTCCCTTTTTTATTTTATAAGGGTGGAAGTTCTGCTCCAAAGGCCTTGACTTCTTGCCCTGAGGGTTCCCTTCTGGGGTGCACCCACATTCAGTCAGTGATTTCCAGACACAGCTTCAAGGTACAGAGCAACTTTATTAGTCCAAGGAGTGTTGCACAAGACATGAATCACTCAGACAGAAAAACAGAAAAATAAAACTTTCTGTTTCTAACTAAAAATCTATCTAAGGACTTTTAAGCCCTACTGCCTTTAGATATCTTCAGGTAGCATTCTCCAGTGGTTATCTCACCCATCCAGCAAAACAGATTATTCATGCTTGACAACCATCCCTCAAGGAAGTAATCAGTCATTGAGAATCCGTAGAGTTGAGAGTGTGTAGCCAAAATCCACCTTTTTCCAGCACTCACTAGCCAATCTAAGACTGATCAGTTAATTGGCATCTGGTGTAAAGGAAATTAGGTTGGTGACTTAGGAGCTCTACAGAGCAATTTCCCAAGGGGGAAGGCAAAACTGCTCTGCAGCTGTTTCAGCAGACAGAAGCTAATCAAGCCAGAATTCTGGCAACACTTAAGGTTTCAAAGAAACTCCTACCCAAACCTTACCAGGACCTTAGATCCGAATTCCCAACTTCATTACACTTCTCCCAGGCAAGGATTTCTCCCCCCCCCCCCCACACACACCCCGGGGGTGGGGGCTCCCTGCGGTCCCCGCCCCTTTAGACCCAGCCCAAACAGTGTGTTCAAAACTCCCATGACTTGCCAGGTTCCATGGGCCTCCAGAGTGACCAGGGGCCGCATAATATATTTCCCCTCTGCATCCACATTGGGATAGTTCCCCAGTTGAGGACTCATCAATGGTCCCTCTAAGCTGTGGAGTCTTGTAAGCAAAAATTCTCCTTTGTGAGCTACTGGCATTAAAGTTGTGAGCAAGCGATTTGGCTACTGCATAAATTAGTTTGCTCTGGAGCCATCCTTCCTGAGTGAAGACAAAAATGTGTAGGCCAGAGGCTAAAAAACTATGAGCTAGCTCACACTAACTCAGCTTAGAGGGAACACTGTCACTACTACTGCAACTGCAGAGGCATTCACAGTAGCAACAAAATGTCTACATAGCAATTTTCTGTTCTTTTCTTCCTATCCCCTCACACTTGTAATTCTTTTTCCAACCCCATGCTGCCAGAGGGCTTTTTTAAAAAATTGTGTTACCATACCTACTCACTAGTGTGTGTGTGGGGGGGGAGTGGGCTGTGGGGGGAATGGAAGGGGTGGAGGCATCCATGCCTCAATTTGGCACATACAATAGCCAGTTCTTATCCATGCCACCGTTTATACCCCTGCCAGGAATAGCCTGTGTAGCAGGAAATGCAAGTGGTGAAGGCCCTGGAAAGACTATTCCCTTTTAATGGGCAATATTTATTCATTCAAACAAAATTTAGATTGACAAAATGAAATTATAGCAGGTGTGTGGTTTACCTCAGAAGTAAATTGCCAGAGGCCTGATCTTGTAATTCTAGCTTTGGGCGTTGATCAGATCCCACTGTGTTTATTTTTAATGCTTTGGGAGGAGACATTTTTATCAGTACCTTTTTTGGCAAGATATGGCCATGGCAGGGCAGGGCATTCCTTTGCCTTTGATCTCAGCACAAGCAACAGCCAAGAATGAGCTAAGCAGACCCTGTCAAAGGAATTTCTTTTCTACGCTACGTAAACCTCATATCTCAAAACATAAAGTTAACGTATCATTTTCCTGGCTGGCACATAAAGTGAAATGTGAAATGCTATTAATGTGAAATGCAGGGTTTGGGAATAAAAATTCTGTTTGTGGCATTGTTACTGAGATTTCCCCCCCAGAAAATAAGCAGTCAACCTACAGCTAGACAAATTAGAACTGAAATGAGGGCCATGGAGTCTGTGGAAAATCTGTTTGAGAATAAAGTTAGTGCCTCTAAACTGTGGAGTCTTGTGAGCAAAAATTCTGCTTTGTAAACTACTGGCTTTGAAGTTGTGAGCAAACAATTTGGCTGCTGCATAAATTAGTTTGCTCTGGAGCCATCCTTCCTGAGTGAAGATAAAAATGTGTGAGCCGGAGGCTAAAAAACTGCGAGCTAGCTCACACTAACTCAGCTTAGAGGGAACACTGGTGGGTATGTGAACACATGTTTGTTTTTTGTTAAATATCCCACATCTTCCCTTTACAGTAGCTCTCTGGAACAGAGTGCTCTTTGCTCAAAGAACTGTACAAAAACCTCAGAGATTTCTTGCAGTTTGGGATTTTTTTTTCTCCCCCCCCCCCCCATTGAAGCCTTTTATAGTTGTTCGTTGAAAAAGAATCTAATGCATTATTCCCATGGCCCCTTAAAGTGTGGTTCAGGGAGTCATCTGCTTCCAGTCTAGAGAATCATTTTCTGGTGCCTGATTCAGTGGGTAGCACCAGTTATATCGTTGAGTTTAGGGGAAAAAATAAGGAGCCAGATGTGTTCTGCCCACTCAAAATGTACAGAATTCTGAGATCGCAAAAGAAATGTTATTTATTCCATATGAATATTCCCATCGATGAGTTCATGCAAAGAGATACCTGATTTTATCCTCACAGCAACTTTGTGAGGCAAATTATGCTGCAGAATTGTACTGATTATCAGCCTGCAGTAGATACCTTGTCCCATGGCCTCTCCCACCAGCCCTGTTTCTTGTTTTCTTGTTGCGGCTAGGCCAACCTGGGCTTAACTCTTCTTCCTGAAACTGCCAGAGAGGACTGGGGGAAAGAATGAAGCCCAGGCTGGACAGGTGCAACCAGGAGGATGAATAGTTTAAGACGTGGAATAGAGTGTTGGGCAAGAAAGGGTAAGCAACTGCTTCTTGAACTACCTAGAATTCCAGGTGTTTCTCACAGGTATGTCATCCTCCATAGCTGCAGGAAGGATGACCCTCTGCTTTCACACTCAGAGTTGGAAGAGACTGCAGGTAATCTAACTATCTGAAAACATAGGCCGAACATTACTTAAGACCAACCAAAATGACACATCGCAATGTGCAAGCTTTTGAGTTCTCTGGAACCCTTCATCAGGTTTGATGTTTAACGGGGGGGGGGGAGTGTCCCATGGTGTTAAGGCTTTGACTTGTCAGCATGCTATGTAGAATGGTGAGCAGATCTGGAGAGTCTACATGAACCTGCACATGCTATATTGACATTTCATTCACACAAAGAGGGACTCCACCAGCTGTGCATTGAGAGTGCATGATTTGTGTGGTCACAGAATTAGATTTTGGTTGGTGGAAATGGAAAGCTGTTCCTGCATGGAAAATCCATACATTGACCCAGTTCCACAAAATATGTTTGCATATATTGGGTGCATTGTGAGGATCCATGGGCTTCCCCTTTGTGTAAAAGGCACACCTGTCAAACTCGGGGCCTCATTTGCCATGGAAGTTCTCTGTTCTATCTTTCTTGACTGTACTATTCTGTATCTGATGGGGTAGGGGGGGAGGAGGAATGGGTTATTGAATGAATGTCTGTGTGGGAACCTGCTTTGCTTAGCCACTTTGTAACTATTTTCTTAAGAGCCTCCCATGGGAAGAAATTAAGCGACTTTGAAGCCTGTCTCTGCTAGCTACTCTGTCATAGATAAATAATTGTAGGGTCACAGATGGGGGTGAGGAGCAGCGTTAGTTTTAGGTGGGCTGAATGGACGGTATGATTGGATGGGTCACTGGTGGGGGTGCTGTTTGAATCAGGTGATCGGGCTGGTGCCAAACCCAGTCAGTTCTGACACAGATGGCTTCTACTTGACAAAGCTGCATATCTCAATAAACAAATCTTTACAAAAGAGTGTTGTTGGGAGTGAGTTCGTGCAAGAGTCTGACAACACCAATGTAGCATATACAGAGGGCTAAAATAATGCTGGTATCAGGTTATACCCACACTCAGCTGTTTGGGAAATGGAGGCAAATCAGAAGCCCAACTTTACACCAACACCCTCTTGAATCTGCATATCTGCTGCTTGTTCTATACATGATGCTGACAAGGTGAGGCCCCTGGCTTGATGTACACTTTCCCTCCTCCCTCTTTTAAATATCAGGTCTGGTGAAGTGTTCTTGAGAACTCAAAAGCTTGCACCCTGATTGTGTCATTTTGGCTGATGATCCTAATAAAAGGTATTATGTGGCTTTTGTTTTTGGATTTTCCAGGTTAGAGCAGTTATTCCTAAAAGCACCTTTACAATATGGAACTGTGCCAAAGTTCTGTTTCCATCCAGGCACTTGTTAAGCTAATAGTGAAAGGTACTACACTTTTCTGCTTCCTTGTGAAAAGAATTGGGTCAGCCCTTAAAAATCCAGCAGCATTGGGTCAACCCTTATAGATTCAGCAGCAGGCCTTCAGTGAGATGTCAATTAAAGATAAAGGGAGAAATGTGTATACCTGCTCTAGCAAAGTGAGTGTTCACTGGGGAATTTTACTTTCCTACCGATGGAATTCTTTCTCACATATCACCTGAAGGCCAGGCCTGATTGTCAGTTCTTGATCTGTGCTTTCTTATCACCATCATCAGAAGGTGGCCCCAGACTTCAGACAGAGAAAGTGCTGGAGGCTGACAAGGTGACCCTGCTGGCTTTCCAAATGGACTGCTAACAGACAGAATGTATTCCTCCTTCCAATTCAAATGACTTGGTCTTTGCCTGAGGCACTTGTGAAGCAACTATTGACCCTCCTCTTTTACATTACAATGGTCAGGGCAGATCTTGCAGTAGAATTGGGCACAGGTCTTAACCTTTATTTAGTTATTATTTATTTATTGAATTTTAACTCCCAAAGCTGACAGAAAAGAAAGCACGGAAGAAGTGGACTGAGTTAGTTTCATGTCTTCTAGCTAATGCGTAGTCTGGGTGTGGCCAGAGATACAAACCCTTCCATAAACAAAGGACAATGATGACCCTTGGCTCTCAGCCTGTCGTTTGCAGCCTGGGGGACCTGTGTAAGCCAGCCCCAGTAAATCAGGATCCACCTAGGATGTCTTTAGTAGATGTTATTTATTTGCTTAAACCATATTGTCTGCTTAAATTGGTTGTCTGCATTGTATTTTGATGTTTTCTGTAGGCCAATCGGCAGTGCAATCTTAAACCAAGTTATACCCTTGTAAGCCTGCTCAGCAGATTGTGCTGCAAGGTCCCTCTGGGGGGGAAAGTCATGTGAAATGCCCTAATAAATAAATAACATGTGGTCAGGATTCATGGAAACCAGTCGTTAATTCAACACACTCACAGAGGGATGGAGGAGACTTGGACTTGTGTTTCTCAAACACAAAAATTTGGTTGAGGAATTCGGTTTCACTGTAACTGAAGAAGTGTGTGTGCACACAAAAGCTTATACCTTGAATAAAAATTCGTTGGTCTTAAAGGTGCCGCTGGACTGAAACCTAAAAGCAGTTTGTAATATGACTGTTCAGATATGGGGATGGAGGGGTGGGTGAGTACAATATCCCACTACTTTGTGCAAATATTTAGATCATGGAACCAAAACTGTGGAGTTCTCTCCCCAGGAGAAGTAATCTATCACCCTTAATCACTGTGTTCTGAAAGTGGGTGAAGACTTTGTTTGTTTTGGCATCCCCTTATCGATCCTCTTTCCTGTTTATGTTCTAAATGTTTTAAAGTTAGGGATGCCAACTCTCTCTTGGGAAATTCCTGGAGATCTTGTCAGATTTCAGAAGTTAAGCAGCCTGGCTAGTATTTGGATAGGAGACCTCCAAGGAAAACCAGGGTCGTGATACAGAGGGAGGCAATGGCAAACCACCTCTGAACATCTCTTGCCTTGGAAACCCTGCAGTGTCACCATAAATCGGCTGTGACTTGATGGCACTTTCCTCCACCAGCAAGAATTTTGGACCTGCTGCTCCTCCCTTGTGAACACATGATTTATTTAGTTAACATTTTTCCTCATGGTTCAAGGCGGATTACAATAATAGTTAAAAACATTTGCAGTTAAAATCAAAACTAAAATAGTGAATCCCAAAACATTGCCTTGATTTGGATGACCCATGCTAGCCTGATCTCATGAGATCTTGGAAGCTAAGCAGAGTCAGCCCTAGTTAGTATGTGTATGGGAGACCACCAAGGAAGTCCAGGGTCATGACACAGAGTAGGCAATGACAAACCACCTCTGAACATCTCTTGCCCTCGGAAACCCTAGGGATCACCATCAATTGGTTGTGACTTGGCAGCCCTTTCCATCACCACCACCACCAAAATATTAGGGGCACAGTCACCAATAATGATCTTCTTCATGGTCTCTGTGCATCACACCTCTGGGATATAGTGCGCCTGCGCCGTCCCCGATCGGTATAATGGAAAGCAAAAGGAATTTTTGTGTCCGCTTCCCAGTCACATGCTGGGCTCCACTGCACATGACCAAGGGAGGGGCACGACAATCCCGCCAGTTCTCTTCTGACCGCCACGCTGGTAGGACTCTCTCCGCCTCAGTCGGTAAAACTTTACTTTGGGCCTTTTTGGCCTTCGTTTATTCAAGTTTAGTTAGTTAGGGAAGTATTTTAGTTAGGTAGTGTGTTTGGTGGACTTCATTTCTACCACCCCTTTCCCTGGCCTATGGCCGCGCAGTGGGGTTTCTTTAAAAGGTGCCTGGAATGCGGCAGTAAGATCACCCCCCCCCCCAGATGGACATTCTCTATGCCTTTTATGCCTGGGGGAAGCACACCGAGTTGCCTCTTGTGCCCATTGCTCTAAGTTCTCCAAGCAGACCAGGAAAAATAGAGCTGCTAGACTGCAAGTGGCGCTGATGGAAGCCGCACTCTCTCCAGTGGTGCCTTTATCTTAGGAAACGTCCGGACATGTATCGATGTCGATGGCAGCATCGAAAGCGACAATCGCCATGTCTTCGATGTCGACCTCCATCGATGCCATAAAATTGGTGCTGAAATGCCCAATTCAGGCAAAACAGTCTGAAGCCTATACTCCTTCTAAAAGATATAAGGAGGGCAAGGACATTCATCTTATCAAGTCTAAAGCACAAAAAAGGCTCTCGAAGAGTCACTTCGCTTGATTCAACAAGCTGAGAGCAGCCACAAGGTGCACTTCGGTCACCTTCGCTACGCCCCATCCAGTCCCTAGACTCTGACCAGGAGCTGGACTTGACTCAGGTTCCTCAATCACCCGAAGTCGAGAACCTGCAATGAGATCGAAGGACACATAATGTCATCCTCTCTCCTCCATTCATCTCCGATGAGTGAGATCGATCTACAACACCCATTCCGCCCACGTCATGGGATCAGCGCCAATGGCAATATCTATACGGAGCTTACCCATTTTGGGGGTCGATGCCCTGGATCCCTCGTCCCCCCATCGAGTGGGATCGCCAGTCCTCCTCTTCCAGAATTTCTTGGGATCCCTACCCGGCATCAGAGTTCATGAAACCGCCCCAATCGAGGCCGACAACTAAAGATCAAGGTCTTCAGCCGTCAGCACCAAAAACCCCTATAGATCAGTCGGAACTTAGGCCTTCGATGGCGATCCTCCAAACGTCGTTCTCCAAACCTTGTAACCCATCCAGCTCACCCAGCTCTTCCTCGGATAAGGAGAGTACCCATCCACCGTTGGAAGCATCCCCGCAACAACAAATCGAGGCCAAGCTCCCTATTTCACCGTCGGAGAACGTTAAACCTTATGGAGATTTTATTAAACGTATGGCTCATACGCTAGCTCTGCCCACCATCCAACCTCTACCGACAGTCACGGACTCAGTCTTCGATATAGTACAAATGGATACTTCGACAGCAGTCGCCCTTCCCATGACATTGGTCCTTTTGCAAACAGCAAAAGCCCCCTGGGCTCATCCTTCATCGGTATCGATCTCCAATAAGACATTGGATCATATGTATAAGATTCAAGAATCAGGCAGAATTCCTTTTTGTGCATCCTAAACCCAATTCGTTAGTGGTTACATCTTCGACCAAGGGCAGGAGTATTCATTCCATACCTCCGGATAAAGAGGGACAAAAAATTGACTCTTAAGGCAGAAAATTTTACACTGCCAGAGCTCTGGGTATCAATTATGCAGCATGCATGGGACGTTATCAGTATTCTCTCTGGGAACAAATGTTCGAATTTATATCATCCCTTCTAGATGACTGTCAGCACCAAGCTAGACGCATCCAAACAGAGGGGATTCTCTTAGCGAAATATCAACTCAACATATCCAAACACTCTCTGGATACAGCGGCAAAGACTCTCACTTCTGCAGTCACCTTACGCAGATACGCATAGCTACATTCCTCCGCCTTACAGCCAGAAACCAAGGCCACTGTAGAAGACCCTCCATTTGAAGGGGACGGACTTTTTAGTTCCACCACGGATGCGGTACTTCAAGAGCTTGACAAAAGCATCCAGACTTCTTGCCGCTTAGGGGTCGTACCTCCTACTAAGCTGAGTAAAGGAAAAACATGGTCCAAACAATGGTCAGGTAGACCATTGTCTAAATCCTCCTCAGAGCCACACTGGCAAATGTCCCTGAGTCGTCCGCCCTGTTCCTACGGTGGAAAATCCAAGTTTTCGTCTACCTCTCTATCTAGACCGAAAACTGGTAAGAACACTAAACAGAGTCTTTGACTCACACCTTCCCTCCCGACTCCCTACACGGTTGTCTCCTTACCTGTCAATATGGGAGTCCATTACATCAGACCAATGGGTCCTCTCAATAATAAAAATGGGATACCTAATAGAGTTTTTCCAAATCCCTTCCTCCTCCCACATTGTCATCATGCCACCTTCCACAGTCCTTCTAGAAGAGGTGCAAACTCTCCTAAGCAAGGATGCTATAGAGCCGGTACCATCAGCACAGCACATAATGGGCTTCTACTCCCATTACTTTACGATACCAAAACGGGATGGAAGCCTTCGACCTATTTTGGACCTCAGGAACCTGAACTCCTTCATCTTATACAAAAAGTTCAGGATGACAACATTGGAGGCCATCCTTCTACTCCTAGATCTGGAGACGTGGATGGTTACGCTGGATCTCAAGGATGCTTACTTCCACGTCTCCATCCACCCTTCCCACTATAGTTTCCTCCAGTTTGCAGTAGGCAACAGACATTTCCAATTCAAAGCCCTCCCGTTCGGATTATCCACGGTCCCTCGGGTCTTCACGAAGGTTATGGTGGCAGTTGTAGCACACCTCCGTCTAAGGGGAGTGCAGACATTTCCCTATATAGACTATTGGTTGCTGGTAGCGGATTCAGAAGCATCCCTGCTCACCAATGTAAACCTAACCCTGACAGTTCTGATGTCCCTAGGCATCCAGGTAAATCTGAAGAAGTCAATGCTACTTCCCACAAAACGGGTACAGTTTATAGGAGCTATCCTATACTCTGTCGTTTGCAAGGCTTTTCTTCCTCCTCAGAGAGCAAGGGACATTGTCGATCTAGTGACTCTATTCCGCAAGTCTGGACATGCTATGGCAAAGTGAATCCAGCGGCTGCTGGGTCTGATGGCTGCCACCATCAATGTCATAGTTTTTGCCAGACTGCACATGAGACCTCTGCAACTATGGTTCGTATGCAGGTTTCGCCCACAGAGTCATCCTCAATCCCTTCGTCTTGTCTTCCCACCATCCATTTTGGGCTCTCTGCTTTGGTGGACAGATCCTATGAATCTCCTAGTAGGAGCCCCATTCCACCCACCCATGTCAACACTCACGCTGACTACAGATGCGTCCCTCTGGGGATGGGGCACACATCTCCATGGTCTTTGTGTGGGGGCTCGTTGGGAGTCCCATGTAGCACACAATCATATAAATTTCCTGGAACTCCTGGCAGTGCTGTACGCACTCAGGTCTTTCCGTCACCTAGGGGCCAAACAAGTGGTTACAGTTCTGACAGACAACACCACAGCCCTGTGTTATATCAACAGGAAGGGAGGTACGATCTCCCGGGGGCTATGTTGCCTAGCCATAGAACTATGGGTTGAGTGTCAATCATGGAGCACGTTCCTAAGGGCCACTCATCTACCAGGAACACTGAACATCCAAGTAGACTTCTTGAGCAGAGGAGGGGCAGCGGAGCACGAGTGGGAGCTCAATTGGATTTATCTTCTCCCAATCTTTCGCCTTTGGGGCCATCCAGAGGTGGACGTGTTTGCAACATGCAGCAACAGAAAACGTCGTCTGTTCTGCTCCAGAGCGGGGATAGATCCCCTATCTCTGGGAGGTGGTCTTTTAGTCCCGTGGTCACGTCTCCATATGTTTCTCTTTCCACGGATTCCTCTAATATCCATGGTATTAGTCAAGTTAATGCAGAAAATAACACGCTGTCTCCTAGTGACACCATGGTGGCCCCAGCAACATTGGTTCTCCACTCTGCTCCACCTATCCAAGGGCTCCTTTGTTCACCTTCCTCCAGCTGCCAACCTCCTTCTCGCAGAGAAGGGTCGGATTCTGAATCACGATGTGAAGCATCTCAAGCTCATGATCTGGAGGATCTGTTTCAATCAGTCGGAGACAGGATAGATCACGTCCTATTGAATTATCGCAGACCATCTACCCAAGTCTCTTACACTGGGAAGTGGAAGAAATTCTTATCTTACCTCGCCTCGCTGGGATTGCCACCTCCACCTTCCGACCTGATGGCAATCTTTGGGTTCTTATTGTCTCGTTTAGACCTAGGACCCAGTTGGGCCTCGCTGAAGGTCTATCTAGCCACAATTTCAGCAAATCACCCGATGATTGAATGTCACTCTGCCTTCTCTCATCCCCAGACCAAGAGGTTTCTTAAGGGTCTGACCCACCTCTCCCCCCCATCACGTGGACCCACGCCAGCATGGGATCTATCCATGGTGCTTGCAAGGCTCATGGAGAAGCCATTTGAACCAATGGCTACATGTAGTCTGCAGTTGTTGTCATGGAAGACAGCCTTTTTAGTTGCAGTCACCTCCACTAGGAGGATGGGCGAGTTATTGGCACTTTGCTGTGACCCACCTTATTTGAGTTTTCGGCCTAACAGGGTCACGTTGGCTCCAGATGTTTCTTTCCTGCCGAAAGTTGTTTCTGAGTTTCACCAGCAAGTACATTGTGCTTCCAGTGTTCTTTCTGTCTCCCTCAATAGAGGAAGAACACCGTTTTCATTTATTGGATGTCAAAAGAGCTTTACTCTTTTACCTAAATCGAACATGGCCATTTAGGAAATCTCTGGCCTTGTTTGTCACTCATGCTCCACCCTCTCAAGGGAAGAAGCTGTCGCCCCAACGTCTATCCGAGTGGATTGTGGAGACTATTAAGTTGTGCTATATCCTAGCCAAGAAGTCACTCCCAGGTCCGCTATGGGCACACTCTACCCGGGCAGTGGCAGCATCCACAGCCTTCCTGTTACTTACAGAGACTGAAGTAACATTGAATTGCTAAGTAGGATGTAAACCGCCTTCTACTCTTTCAAAGGTTTTTCTGGTGATAGGATTATGTATTTTTATGGTGCTGTTGGTCTACAGTTGTTCTGCCTGAATTTTTATGGGAATTTGTAGTTGTGTTTTTAATAAGTTTTTAGGATAGTAGTACAGTGTCTGTGCTGTTAGCCATTACAAGTTGGTAGTAAGGCAGGATATCATGTTTAAATTAAATATATTCCAGTGATCTAGCCAGGAAGGAAGTGGAAAAACATTTGGTACTGCTTCCACTTTCCTAACATTCAATTTGATTTGTCAACATTGTCCTATTATATTCCTAAACTAAATAACCAGCTGACCTTGAAGTAGAGTTGCCAGCTCCAGGACAGTAAATTCCTGGATATTTGGGGGTCGACCTAGGGGTGGGTAGGGTTTGGGGAAGGGAAGGATCTCAACAGGGTGTAATACTACAGAGTCCACCCTCTAAAAAGGATCCATTTCCTCAAGGGGAACTGATCTTTGTCACCTGGAGGTTCATTGTAATTCTGGCAGATATCCAGGCCCCACCTGGAGGTTAGCAATCCTGCCCTGAAACCAAGGACAGACATAAGTTTAGAAGGACATGACTGTTAGGTGGATCTGTAACTGGTTGACAGATCGCACCCAAAGAGTGCTTGTGAATGGTTCCTCATCCTCTTAGGAGAGGAGTGACAAGTGGAATGCCTCAAGGATCTGTCCTGGGACCTGTTTTGTTCAACATCTTTATCAGTTATTTGGATGAAGGGATAGAGGGAATGCTTATTAAATTTGCAGATGATACTAAATTGGGAGGGGTAGCAAATACAGTATAAGACAGAGTCAGGGTACAGAATGATCTTGACAGGCTGGAAAACTGGGCTAAAACAAATAAAATGAACTTCAATGGGGATAAATGTAAAATTCTGCATTTAGGGAGGAAAAATCAAATGCATAATTACAGATTAGGGGAGACTTGTCTTGGCAGCAGTATGTGCAAAAAGGATCTAGGGGTCTTAGTAGACCATATACTGAACATGAGTCAGCAGTGTGATGTGGCTGCTAAAAAGGCAAATGTGATTTTGGGCTGTATCAAGAGAAGTATAGTGTCCAGATCACGAGATGTGATGATACCACTTTACTCTGCTCTCGTTAGACTTCACCTAGAGTATTGTGTTCAGTTTTGGCCACCACAATTTAAGAAGGATATAGACAAGCTGGAACATGTCCAGAGGAGAGCAACGAAGATGGTGAAGGGTCTGGAGACCAAGTCCTATAAGGAAAGGTTGAAGGAGCTGGGTATGTTTAGCCTGGAGAGGAGATGACTGAGAGGTGATAGGATAGCTATCTTCAAGTACTTGAAGGGCTGTCATCTAGGGGATGGTGTGGAGTTGTTTTCTGTTGCCCCAGAAGGTCAGACCAGAACCAACGAGTTGAAATTAAATTGGCTAAACATTAGGATAAACATTAGGCTAAACATTAGTAAGAACTTCCTGAAAGTTAGAGCGGTTCCTCAGTGGAACAGGCTTCCTCAGGAGGTGGTAGGCTTCTTTGGAGTTTTTCAAACAGAGGCTGGATAGCCATCTGACAGCAATGTGGATTGTGTGAACTTAAGCAGATCATGAGAGGGAGGGCAGGAAGGGTTGCCTCAGTGCTTAGTTCTTGTGGCCCTTTTTTACATGCCCAGGGAAATGCTGATTGCCACTTTGGGGGTCAGGAAGCAATCCTGGAGGGTTTTTGTCATCTTCTGAGCATGGAACAGCGGTCCCTGCAGGTGTGGAGAGGGAGGTATTTGTGAATTTCCTGCATTGTGCTGGGGGTTAGACTAGATGGCCCTGGAGGTCCCTTCCCAATTCTATGATTCTATGACATGCTTTTGTCTAAAATGTATTCCTTGGAGTGACCCACAAGAAAAATTATTCCATCTGTATAGCTCTTCATAATAGAATGTGAGCCATTCTAATCTTCTTCAGTTGCTACTGCAAATTCTTGCTTTCTTTTAAGAGAATTCCTGTCTGTTCTCCTATAAGAAGGTGCTGATTGGTGGCTCCTGAATATCTCTGCCAGTCTTCCAAGGCACAGCCAAAAGAAGTGAAAGAAGAGGATAAGAGAAGGTAAGGCTCCAAGGCATAGTCAGGTTATCAGCAGGCAACAGCCTCTCATGCCCATAAGCAATTCAAAAACAAAAAACAAAACATGGGCTAAGGGACTAGGCCCAGCTATCATCCGAAATGTCTCGAAGACAAACAAATTTAAAGGCAGAACTCTCAAGAATTTCCAAAACACAACAATAGATTTCAATGGATCAAATGGTACATGATAAGAGGGATCCACCGTCTTGGTGAAAATGCCCCCCATGCTGCTTTAAGCCTAGGTAGTAAGGAGAAAAGTCACAATAACAAGGGTTAAAACCACAACAGAGGAACTTTTTTTTTTTAGTTGGGGGAAATTACATATGAGTAAATGGACTGTTGTGAAGATGAAGAGGTGGGATTAGGGAGAATGCAAAACAGGAAATGCTGTCACCACATCAGCATGATGCTCTAGGATCTCTCCAAAACACTATCATTTTACCAACATCCCATGTAGTTTGGCTCTAAAATTTGCAATTTTCATTTGTATGGAGTAATATGTTTATCGTTACCGTACAAATTCCTTATCCTACAAAAGACTGGAGCATGATGCTGCCTTCCTTTTGGACCAGGGTACACGAAAGATTACCTTTTCCAGTTCCACATCAAAATGACTGCAACCTAAAATCTGTGCTAGGGTTGCCAACCTCCAGATGGGGCCTGGCATTCTCCTGGGATTGCAACTGAAATCAGTTGCCATGGAGGAAGTGGCAGCTTCAAAGTGTTGGCATCATATCCCTACCAAGCTCCTTCCCCTCCCCAAATTCTGCTTTCCCCAAGCACTGCCTCTGAATCCCCTAGGAATTTCCCAAACTGCAGTGTGCAACCTTATCTCAGGCCCTGACTGTGTGCTCTCACTTACTAAAGTAAAATGGGTGGCAACCAGCACGAGGACTTTTCTGTGGTGTCATTTTGGCTGTGGAATGCCGGGCATGCCCCCTCTGCAGGAATTTTCCTGGTACCTAGTCTTTTAAGCTTTATGTGCCCTATGAAAACCTTTTTATTTGTCAAGGTTCTCTGATAATTGCACTCTGTTCTGTTGAAATTGGATTATTGTAGCTATCCATTGTCACTATTGAGTTGTTTACAATGTTTTTCATGCTGCTATTCATTTTGTTGATTCTATTGATCTTTACTGATTTTAATAATGTATAGTGTTTTGCCTGATACTATAACAGTGCAGTCATGCTGAGTTATACTTTTCTAAGTCCATTGAAGTCACTGTAAACCTCTTAGGACCAGGAATAGGGTTGCTATTTGCCCGCTGTAATTGGGAAACCTCCACTGGTACTCCTGTTCCCCTGCCAGTACTCGTTGGAACAGCAGGGGGAAAATAGGAGAGGGATGTAGCCATGCTGGGCAGCGTTCTAGGAATCCTTCCAGTCTCCATGGTCTTTGCCATAGAGATTGGGAAAGTTACTAAAGCATCGCTCATCACAGTGACATCATTTCTGGGTTTTTACCTGGGAGGGATGTTGCCACATTGCTCAATGTTCCCCCTCCCCGTGCCCCATGCCCCATCTCAATAAGCTCCCCGTTGTGTTTAACCTGGCTTGGAATTATAACTCAAGAAGAAGGTGGGCCCTTCACAAATGATGTGCCGTTGTTTCCCCCCACCCCCTTCTCAGTATATAAGAGGCCACCAGGGTCAATCTACCATAATCCAAACAAGAAGAAGAAGAAGAGGAGGAGGAGGAGGAGGAGGAGTTCACTTGGAGTCTCAGAGCGGCTTACAAACTCCTTTCCCTTCCCCTCCCCACAACAGACACCCTGTGAGGTGGGTGGGGCTGAGAGAACTCTGACACACTGCTCTTTTTCAAGGACAGCTGTGCCAGAGCTTGTGACTGACCCAAGGTCACATCAGCAGGTGCAAGTGGAGGAGTGGGGACTCAAACCCGGTTCTCCCAGATTAGAGTCCGCACATTTAACCACTACACCAAACTAGTACAGTGTGCCACAAGAAGAAAACAGTATCTTGACGTAAGTGCAGACTCACTTAACTCTAAAAGCCACAGGCCTTCAACACTTGGGTCAGGACCTTCCACAGGGCTGTAGTACCAGTGAGTGGTGAGCCCCTATTTGTTGTTCAGTCACACAGGTGAGCCCCTATAGAACCATCAATTTTTTTGCTGCTTTTTAGAGGGAACTGTTTCTCATGTGCAGAGAAAGGAAACTCTGCATCCTGGCTCTGGCTCTGCCATGCAACTTCCAGTCATGGAGTGCGATCACACACACAATTAGCCGCGCCATAGGCATGAATGCTGGACGGATTTAAAGGGCGCAATCAGACACAGACATCTAGGAAGCGCCCTGTATCCGTCAGCAACCCGTTTTGCTCCACTGCAGAAGCGGAGTAAAAAGACACCAGGGAAAGTCCAGTAGCAAACAGCTTGCTACGGGCCACGGACGGACTTTCCCCTGTCTGATCACTCAAGTGCGCTATCATGGCTTCGGGATGATCTAATCAGGGCATCCTGACTCCGTGGCGTTGTTCCCCCCCCCCTTCTCAGTATGCGCATCATCGCACCCTCCATAGGGAGTCCTCAGTGCTGAGATGCGATTAATCGGTTCCCCATTTAAGCGCATCGGGAACAAACGGCAACCCCCCCCAAAAAAAGACTCACCCACAGTTGCGTCTGATCACGCAGTGGCGGGCTGCCCCTGCAGCTTCAAAGGACTGTGTGATCGGCCAACTGCGAATCAAATTCCTCCGGAGGCAATATCCTCACTTCCTCCCCACGTTATCTTGTGCGTGTGACTGCCACCATGTGCTAAGTAGGTCCCATGCTACTACCTGTGACCACTGTCTAAAGAATTATATAAAACCATTCTTCTTGCTACTAATATTGGAACTGTACAGATATGCCGTTAATTCTGTTTGTAAAAGAGCAAGATTCTAAAATATAAAGATTCTGTTCTCCCCGAACTGGCCAGGCACCACTTCTAAAATCTCCCAGTATTTGCCAAGGTAGTGTTGGGAACCCTAATGTGAACAGTGGCAAAACTTAACCTTTCAAGCAACTAAGCCTGCACTATTGCATCTAGAGCAGGACAACCATTTCTGTTCTTGCCTTTTATGTATTGAAAGGCGGGAGACGATTATCAATGTTGTTGTTGTTCAGTCACACAGTCGAATCCGACTCTTCGCGACCCCATGGACCAGATCACACCAGGCCTTCCTGTCTTCCGCCGTCCTCTGAGGTTTGCTTAATTTCATGTTCGTTGCATCTATGACACTGTCTAACCATCTCATCCTTTGCCATTCCCGTCTTCTTTGACTTTCTATCTTTCCCAGCATCAGGGTCTTCTCCAGTGAGTGCTCCCTTCTCATTTGGTGGTCAAAGTATTTGAGCTTCAGTTTCATTATCTGGCCTTCCAGGGAACAGTCAGGGTTGATTTCTTTTAGGTTTGACTGATTTGATCTTCTTGCAGTCCAAGGGACTCTCAAGAGTCTTCTCCAGCACCATAGTTGAAAAGAATCTATTCTTCGGCGCTCAGCCTTCCTTATAGTCCAACTCTCACAGCCATACATGACTACTGGGAATACCATTGCTTTGACCATGCAGACTTTTGTTGGCAGGGTGATGTCTCTACCTTTCATCATGCTGTCTAGGTTCACCATCACTTTCCTCCCAAGGAGCAGGCGTCTTTTAATTTCATGGCTGCTGTCACAGTCTGCGGTGATCTGGGATCCCAGGAACGTGAAGTCTGTCACTACGTCCACGACTTCCCCTTCTATTTGCCAAGGAGTGATGGGGCCGGATGCCATGATCTTAGTTTTTTTTTATGTTGAGCTTCAAGCCCACTTTTGCGCTCTCCTATTTTACCCTGAGTTTTATCCTTTTTTACTCCTCTTCACTTTCTGCCATTAGAGTGGCATTGTCTGCATATCTGAGGTTGTTGATCTTTTCCCCAGCAATCTTAATTCCCGCTTGTGATTCATCCAGGCCAGCATTTCACATGATTTACTCTGCATATATATTAAATAAGCAAGGCGACAATATACATCCTTGTCGTACTCCTTTTCCTATGCTAAACCAATCAGTTGTTCCATATCCGGTTCTAAC